>NW_021939960.1:9083097-9127163 GCF_001715985.3 Manacus vitellinus | reverse complement strand
AGCACTGGGAGACACTGGTGCTGTGGTTCTCTGGGGGTCTCAGTGCAGTCAGCTGTGCCAGAGCCCAGGCTGGGGGATGTGGCTGGTTCCTGGGCACTGGGCAGTGATGGGACAGTGCTGTCCTCAAATCCTGTGCCTGTCCTGCAGGATGGTGAGCCTTGGCACGGGCAGGCTGGGTCCTCGGAGCCCCCACTGCTGCAGAGGCAAGCAGAGCCAGGCTGGATTCAGCATCTGCACCTGATGGATGAGTTTTATCAAGTGCTACAACAACCCAGAAAACTGCACCAGCCCCAAGGGTGCTTGGAGACCAAAGGCAGTATTTCACCTCCCTGCTGCCCTGTCAGACCAGCTCTGAAGGCTCCTTTGTACAGAACCCAACCAGCGTTAAGCACTGAACAGATATTAAAAAAGGATAAAGCTGACCTGCAGCCCTGTCCTACTGGGTAAAAAGCCACTGTCTTGTGTTTTCCCTGGAGAAGTAACTAGGAGTAAAGCCTGAATAAAACCAGGGAGACGAAGGGAGGTAATCTCAGCTGAGGCAGGTGCCCCCCCCCAGCAGAGACATTTTGGATGCTCACCCAGGATCCCCAATACTGATGCACAAAGCCTGCTCCATGTAACAATCCATTTATTGCTTTGGGTTTTTTGTTTGTTTCTGAGCTTGCTCCCAAATTTACAGTCAAGATCTATCCTTCTGCTTCCCTTGCATAGAACTTCATGTGTTAGGAGGCTGCCTGCTGCCAGGAGCCACTCGGGTGAAGCTGAGGGATCCAGGAGTCGGTGAGGTTTGTGAGCAGCCAAGCAGAGCAGTGCCTGTGAACAGGTAGATATTTCACCTAATTCTCCTTGGGGGGGGAGGTTTGAAATGGCCTGAGAGAACCAGGTGACCTGGGCACAGGAGAAGTTGTAAATCACTCCCAGGTGTAAATCAGGGCTGGCTGATTCTCTACAGAACCTCACAGATGGTGAGATGGGGAGCAGAGCACGTTCAGCAGTCTCCAGCAGGTCTCAGCAAACCGCAGCTGTGAGGAGCAGCCCCGATGCTTCTGAGAGGACACGCTGTTCTTGCCAGTAACATCGGTGAGAAATTTATTGGAAATGCACTTTAACTTTGTCTGAGATTCACTGGTTTTAAAAAGAACAGGTTTTTAGTGCACCCCAAACCACATTCTCTTCCTGGAAAGGGTTAAGGCAAGGAAAAGCTTTTGCTTTGACCTGGCAGTTGCTGTCCAGCTGAGAATGGGAGGGATCATCACAGCTGTGAGGAGGTCAGAGGGGTGTGAGGGGTGCTGAAGTGGCACCCCCCAAGGATCAAGGGTTGGGAAGTAATTTCTGGAAGATGACTCACTCTTCATACTGAAGAATTTGAAACAGATGTGCTGTTTTCTCTGCATATGGTGCTGGAGAGGTACAAGGCAGGAGGAGTCAGGGTCATGTAGCCCCCTCATCCTCAAACAGTGCTTCAAAAACCAAACCTTCTGCCGTGAGGTGTCTCAGCCAGTGCCCTGGACTGGGCAGCCCTTCCTCTGCTCCTGAAAGACTCGGGGCCTCAATGACGGCATTTTCCCAGGTGAGCTGTGTCCTGGTGGTTCCTCTTTCCCCTCCCAGCTGCCGTGTGGGTCTGTCAGGGGGGAGATGCCTCCCGTGTGCTGGCCCCTGGCCCTGTGCTCTCCTGCTGCTGCAGCCTCTGCAGCAGGAGCAGCACATTGTCGGTGAGCTCGTTCCGCGGCCGCCCCATCCCGCCGAGCGTCACCGGCCGCAGGCTGGCGTGGGGGGGCTGGCAGGGCCCGGGGCAGCACACCTCATTCAGGAGCAGCCACGTGCTGTCAGGGTCCACCTGCATCAGGTGCAGGAAAACGCTGTGGAAAACAGAAGGAAGAAAGGAAAGAAGAGTAAGGAGAAGGCCTTTTGGTTGGCACTCGACAGAGTCATGAAGAGCTGAGGAAAACTCTGATATTGGTGATCTCTGGCAGCTGAACAGACTCAGCAGCTCATTACAGAGGCCAGTGCAGTGGCCCCTGTGCCCAAGAGAAGGCAGCTCTGTGTCTCACAGCTACAGGCACATGGGAGAAAATATTTACTATGCTCCACAGTCAGTTATGGACATCAAAGAAGCAGCTGGTGCAGAACTGACCCTGGCATCGTGGGCTGCTGCTGGCACAAGCCTCTCTAAACTAGCCTGTCCCATGTGCAGAGCCCTGCAGTCACCTCCCCAGCATGTGCTACTCATGTCTGGGATCTTTTGGGCAACAGCTACTGCAGAGATCTTAGAAGAAGCTGTCTGTTTTGTTCACCACCCCCTCTGATATTTGGAGAGTGAGGGAGTTAACCCATCTGAGCTTCTGTCCCTGTCCCCTTTCAGAGGTGAGAAACCCAAGGGTATGTTGGGAGAGCTGCCCGGGCTGGACCCCAAGGGAAGCTCAATGCTGTATTTGAGGACTTTTTGCTCAAGTGAAGTCTCCCTCCATCCCAAGTCCTTATCAGCTGCCTCCAAATTTTCTTCCTTCGGCACAGCACCTTTCACAAAGCAGGATTTTAAAACAAAACCAAACCTTTGTTAACAACAGAATGAAGGAAAAGAAGAATCACAACTTCCTCCATGGCTTTACTGCTGTGTTGATGGTTTTAACTTTGCATTTCAATACCCCCTTAAGATGGGATTTGCCTTTCCAGCATGCCCTTCACACGGGGCTCCAGCTGAGCTGCTGGGACACAGCTGCTGCTGGAGAGCAGGAAACTCGAGGAGCTGAAGAGCAAACTGCTGATTTCTGTGACCTACACTTACCCACCCACTTCTGCCAGTTCTCCCTGTGGTAACCTTTGGGCTTAGCTAGGTCTGTGTCAGGGTTTAATGCTCAGAAGGTGGCTTAACGGGTATTAAGTTCTCTGGCTGTGCCATGGATAAAATTAGACTGGAATTTGCAGGCTGCCCTGGCAGCCCTGCAAGGCCTCTACCTGCCTGGTGCTGAGTGCTCTGTGAGCACCAGTGGTACTCAGCACTCCACAAACCTACAGGACAGCTTTCCAAGATTCCAGTAAAGCCCAGCCACAAGACTCAGTTCTCCAGTTTCCACTGAAATTATGGGGCCGTGAGAAGAACAGCAGCACTCAGTGAGCTAATGGGAAGGGAAATCATGTAGGTCTGCTACAAAAGCCACACAGAATCCAGACCTGATTACTGTCCAAACTTCTCCCTGAAGGACTTTTATCCCTAAAGTGAGTTTGCTTCCTATGTAAAGCAGGGAGAAATCCCTTTGAGGAGCTCTCCTCTGAAAGGGAGTGCGGTGCCATGGGTAACTTGAAAGAGCACAGAAATGAGATGAAGGCACGAGAAAGCTCCCTCTCCTCTTCACAATAACCCTGTGGATGTGTGACTTGTTACTCTACCAGTAGCCAAAGCTGTTGCTTTTGCCTCTGCCATTTACACCTCACCTGTCCCTCAGTGCAGGTCTCTGAACAGCAGGAGAGGAGATGTCACCACTGAAGCAGTTGGCAGCATCCCCTCCCAAAGGTGCAGGCAGTGCCTATCTGCCTGCTCCAGAGGAGCCAGCGGGAATGTGCTCCATGGTGATAGCTGGGCTTGGCAAGAGCTGCCTCGACAACATGACTTTTTTCTGTGGGATGGGATGGCCAGATGCAGGTGAGCTCACAGGACTCCTTCCTCCACCAGCTTTGTTCCTGCAGCTCTGCTGACTGGAAGGGAAGGACTGGCCCCACTCTGTGCCAAACCAAGGGAGGCACAGGCTGGCTGGCAGGGGCAGGGTCCAGAGCTTACACCACTGATATCCCGGCTCCAGCTCTCCAAGCCCTGTCCCTGGTGCTCGCTTGGCTGTGCCAGTGTGAGCACACAGCTCTGTCTGCCAGCAAACACCAGGTCCCAGAAGTTCCCCCCAGTTTATGATGGGCTGCTGCTGGTGGGCAGCTGCAGAAAAAAAATCCTCGCTCCTTACAGCTGGGAAAGGACTGGGCAAAGGTGGTGAACAGCTAGGAAGTAAACACGGGAATGTGGAACACTGCTCAGCTGGCTGCTGCTCCCCAGCACACCACAGCTGTAGCTCTTACACTCACAGCACAGGCACTCTGCTCTCCAACCTCTCCACAATCAGCTGCTCCGGGGGAGAGCGACCCTCAGAGATTATCCAGTCCTTGGAGCACTGCTGCCTCTGGTGCCTGTAATGGCTCGAGGCTGTGATTATCTCTGATAGCTCGGAGTGCTCTGCAGCTTAAAGAACAACTTGACTTTTACATGTTCAAACTAACTCTGGGGTAGTTTCCAAGCAACCTGTTTCCATAGCAAAGAATCCTGGGGTTAATCCAAGTTTGTTTTCTATTGTTGCCTTTTTTTCTTCTTTTTCTTAAATATCACTTTATTGAATTTTGCTTTGTGCAGGTGGCTGTTCTGGTGTGCTTCAGCCCAGCCGGGGAATGACAGCTGACAATCAGTATCCTGCAAACCACACAACCAAACCAAAAGAGGTAAGCTGCATAATCAACCTTGGTATCTCAAAAGGTCCCAAAATAGCTCGTATTTGTCCCAGGTGTACTGAACTTATTTTACCAGCACAGAGCAGCTGGGCCATTCCATTGCCTTGTGTTTTCCCAAGCTCTAAGCAAAGCCAGGGCACAGTGACCAGGCTGGCTGAAGGACAAGGCTTCCTGGCTTTTTATCCCTGCTCAATGTTTAACTGGATACAGCTCACCACAGGCTTCAGTAAGAACTGGGAAAATTATTTCTGCATCTAGGGGGAGGGAAAAACCCCATTCCTATCCAGGCTGTTGACTGAAAGGCCAAACATAAACTTCACAGGCTGCAAACATTCAGTAAGAATTAAGTGTAAATTTTGAAACAGAAAGAATGAAGACTACCTGTCAGTCTTGACAGAGGCCAATGGCAATTTCTTAATCTCTTTTCCTTCAAGGTTTTATTTCCTGGAGTGAAACGCTTGTCAGGGATGACACAACTTCATGAATTGACAAGAAGCTTAAATTTACATACTGGAACTTTCACCAGCTCCCCTGACCTTGTTCCCAGTGCTGAGATCCCACAAGCCCCCTTTTGCTGCTCAAGTGTTTCTGGGCACTTCACCCACCCTTTGCACTGGTTCATCTTCAGTGAAGGCAAAGACTTATCTAGTGCCCCTGGAATTCCCAAACTGTTCTTCACTGGGTTTGGTCTTTTTGGGGATTTTGCATTTGGTTTTTTGTTTGTTGTTTGGTTGGTTTTTTCAAAAAGCTTTGGAGACTACTCTCCTGGAATAGTCCCAGCAGTCATCTTCTAGTAAAACCTATTGTTATTGTTCCATTTGTTTCTTCCTCAGACATGCTGGAGTTCTTTTTTTCCCAGCATCTATTCTTGCCTGTTGAGTATTGCATGAAGCTGCAGTTACAAAAAATCACTTACTCCCACTGCTTCATCTAATAAAACTACAGGGTCCCATAAATGGGATTAAGCAGCCTCCTTGGGGCATGATAACATCCATGGATGACAGCCAAACTTTTTTTCCTTCCTACCACCTTTTTACTGTGGCTCCAGCACCTTGGCCAAAAATTCCTGCTCAGCCCATTGCATGCCTACAAAATCCTCACAGAGACAGTGCAGGGTGTTTGGAGATACAACTGACTGTTTGAGTCCTGACCTTGTTCTTGACAGGTCACAACCCACCAGTTGAATAAGAATCCAAAGAGCTGAGCAAAGGCCAGTTAGTGTAAATCACTGTGGCAAGCTGATTCCAAACATCCTTTTACCTCATTTGATTTCTGCAGTGATAAAGCTGAGTTATGTGACGTATGCTGGCACTCAGGCTGGGGCTAAGATTAGTTCTGGTCTATCTGTTTTTAGAAGCATTTAAAATGCAGAATTTCTCATGTGTCAGGCTGATAACGTTGCCCTTGCCTAGATGGAAAGGGCCTTATGTGTGACAGCCTGTGTCAGTTTGCAGGATTACTCTCAGGCTAATGCAGAGGAAGGAGAAGGGCCAGAACTTACAGCAATGGGGTGGTTCAGCAGCTGGAGAATGGAAACTGAAGTGTGGCTGAGAGGTGATTTTTATCCAGGTGCTGGAGCTGATTGTTATGGTGCAAACTAATTTTGACTTTTCCAAGCTAAAACCTTGTATTAGAGTACTATAGTTAAAAGTGTGATACCATTAACTCTGATCCATCCAGGCTCCAAGACCAGGGATCACACAAGACTAAACCAAAAAAATAAACCCCAGAAGAAACCCCCCAAGTGCTGCCATGTGCATGGTTACTGTCAGGCCAGACATAATGTATGCCTCAGTGCATACACGTCTAGTCAATGGAGTTAAAGAGGAGAGAGCAAGGACTTCTGTGAGCAGCTTGGTTCAGTGACATATGCGATGTATGGTGCATCAAAGGCATGGGGGGAGGAGCAAAACATATGGCATTTTTCCCTTTAAATAGAATAAAAACAGTATGCAGGAGAAAAACGCTACTTGCCCTGAACTTTGCAGCCCTTTTCCTCCAACAAGTGAGCTCGCTTCAGCGTGCAGCTTCTAAAAGGGCTCATTTTGTATTCCCTCCACCCCTGCTGAGGAGGGGGGGGGGAAATCGCACAGCTTCTCAAGCTGCTTAGTTAATGATTTAAAAGCCTCAGATTCCAAATATCTAGATGAATCCTGGCGCTCTGCTTTCCACCCAGCACTGCCGGCACAGACGACGCTTTATTGCCGTAAGGGTCTGCACGCCCACAGCGCAGAGCCCCTCTGCAGAACAAACGCCGCCCGGAGCCTGCTGTGCTGCCGTGAAAGCCTCCGAGGTAAAAATAAACCTCCTCCCACCCCCGCGGGGATGCAAACAAAGGAATGCTCCGGCCCCGGAGAGTGCTCGGCTCGGAACTGCCGCCCGGCCACACAAAGCCCCTGCGCCCCTGGGAGCCCGTGCTTTGTGAAAGGGAACGGATGGGATGCCCTTCCCTTTGCTTCCCTTTCCAGCAGCCTGCCCTGGAAATCTGAAAGCCGCAGAGCCTGCGGAACCTGCTGGCTTCCCCTCCCCTCGAGGGAGGGCAGGGCTGGCCACACAGGAAGAGGGGGGCTGGCTTTCACCCCCGTCCTTCAGCAGAGGGGCCCGACTTTGTGATTTATGTCCTGTGTTCTGTTAACTGGACTCGTTTTGTCTCCTGAAATCTCCGGCCTTGGTTCCAGGTGACAACATATGACAATAGTGATTTCTTATCCTGACAGCAGGAACATGCTGAGCAGGATTTTGTACACCAAGCAGCAAAATACGTCTGTCAACACTTTATAGAGCTGGTGTGTGTTCACCTAAACTGTTTGTGCTCTTTCAGACTCTCCCGGCCTTCTCAGAGCAACAGTGGTGCCAAGACTGACAGCTTCCCAAACAAACTCTGGTTTACCTGGCAGAGCCTGGGTTGGTGTGATGACAGGAGCCAAGGGAAAATGGAAGGATAACAGAAGTAAATCCCCCAGCCTGCAGAAGGTATTAAGTGATAAAATACAAGGGAATGCCTGGCACATCCCCTTTCAGAGCTGTCTTTCCTCTGCAGTTTGATGCCACCAGTGGGCCAAGAGCCTCAAATATTCGGGCATAGGAGTGGGTTAGGAAGAAAGCAAGTAGCAAATCTTCCCCTCTGTACCCAAATGCACTGCAAGGTCACCTGAAAGTCAACTGTAACTTCTGAGCAAACTGACAGCTGACCTCTAGCTCATTCTGGAGAGTAAATGATACTTCACCACTGAAAACTTCCACAAGAGACCCCGTTGTACAGGACTCAAGCATGCCAGAGGGAGGAACAAGAAAGGTGCAAAAGGAATGGGATCACCATGCTCCCTCTGTTCCCCATTATCTGTACACCCAACACACCTGTATTTGAGAGACATTACCTCTGGGCAGCTTCCTGCAGTTTCATGGGTTGCTTGGCGCTGAGGTAAATCAGGCAGGCATCTGCCACTTTATTCAGGTCACTCTCGCCTGCAGAAATGGAACAGGAAAGAAGGGTAGGAGGTGACCTCCTCAGCGGCTGCTGCCTAATGGAATCAGCTCCAAATTGGCAGCAAGAGGCTTCTGAGCCTTTGAGCTGTCTGACCTGGAACTCTTCTGACCTTGCCTCTTAAGCATCTTGCTGCAAAGCCAGGAAAGCAATCAAGGGCAGGGAGAGGAAAAGAGCAACTCGCCAGCAAACCTTCTCCCTCATCAAAGTCAGCTCCAGAAATTTAACTCTGATGAATTTCTGAGAGTTTCATTCAGTAGAAGAGTGTGATGTGCTGGATTTAAAGGGTCACCCAGAGAGATGCCCCAAAATGGAACCAGCTGAGCTAGTCAGAACTCTTATCTGGGCTCCAGTTTGTCAGGTAAGAACAAAGCATGGCCCAACAGCAACCCAGACACTCCACTGCATACCCACTTTCCATGCACAGGTGGGATGAGCAGTCAGATTTTCCATGTGCTGGGAACCTTCTCTCCCATTTGTCTCCTGGGGAGTGAAGTGCACCCAGCACCTCTTTACAGAGCTCCCAAGAGGACAGATCCAGGCTGGAGAAGATCAGGAAATCAATCCCACGGGGCAGCAGGAGGAGAATGCAGCAAGCTGAGATGAAAGAAGAGGCAAGGCTGGCAGAGATCCATACAACCTGTGCTTGCCCTGGTACTCACCCATGTCCAGCCTCTCGCAGAGAGAGCCCAGACCCTGCAGCACAGCCAGCTGCAGCTTGAAGGCGAGCGTGTGGCTGTACACGGGCCCGGCTCTGGCACTTGCTGGGGCCTGGCTGAGGAGGGAACTGGTCAGCTTGGGCAGGATGTCTTTGGAGAACCTCTGCCTCAGGAAGTCCCCACATGTTTGAGCCAAGGTACACAGCACCTAAGGGAGACATCAGTTACAGGGGTGCAGTGCACACATGGGCCTGGGAGGAGCTCAGTGATCCACGCCAGCTCAGGGGGTTCAGGCATTCGTTCCCCCTGGAGAACTTTTTTTGCAGGTGAGAGCAACGTGACCACATCTGCTCCAGTTTCCCCATAATGAGCAAAAGGTGAATGTTTGAGAGGCTGAGTGAGCTGCACCCTGCTCTGCAGTGTTCACCTGTCTGACCTCCTGGGCTGCCCTTCTCTCATTAGCACAGTAAAGGTAAGAGCAGCTGTGCAGTCTTACTCAAAATTACTGGAGGAGCCTCTGATGGAAAATGCCATTAAATATCATCATATCATTAAAATCCCCTTCGTGGTGCAGACAGCCCATCTTTCGAAGCACCCAAGGGAGCAGAAAGGCCAATTGGCCACAGCACAGGGCACTCAGCACTACTGGTGTGTGCCCAGGATCAAACCCAAACTGGGCAGAGAATGGCCCTAAATGCATGTAAAAACAAAAGGGGATCCATGGGGCCAGAATGCTGATTTCTCTTGAAACTCTACTGAGATCATGGTCTCAGTGTGCAGGATGGAGATGCTGGTTATGTTGTGTTTGCCTTACACTGATAAGACACTTGTCTTGGAATTTAGGCAGAAAGACACTCCAAGGGGAATTCATAACACAAAACCCAAGCTGGGTGGCTAATTGTAATGATCACTTGAACTTTTCAAGAGTTAATTAGTTTCTGTATAGCAAATCTCTCCCTTCTTTGAGGGCAGGCACATGACAGATATGGCCACTCTGAAATTCTAGTGCGTGGCTTCTTGAATCTGGGCAATCAAAACTCTCTTTATTCACACTGAAGGATTCTAAAATGAATCTCATTCTGCCCAGCAGATGAATCCCTGTGAAACCCTGGGGCTCACAACCTCTGGAAACGTGCTTTACTGGCCATCCTGTGACTCAGGAGGAGACTGTAGCCAGCTGACAAGGTCAGGAGCTCTTTAATAATGTCAAGTCTTTGTTTAACCTCTCCCCTGCCCTGCCAATTCCTCAATCGTGAAATATTCCCTTATCTTCAGCCTGAGACCTCCAAAGAGGGTGCTGGGACTGTGGCTCCAGCAAGGCACTGTACAGTGCCTCTGACAGCTGCTCAGGCTGTAGAACGGTTCTGTTTGTCCCTGCAACAACCACCAGCATTGCTGCTTCCCCCAGGAACAGTGCCAAGGGTTCACCCGTGGACCAGCTGCAGTGGGAGTGGTACAAGCCCCACCCACCGCAGGGTGGTGATCCCATGCTCCAAACCCCATTTAAACATCGCTGCACAAGCTTGGGGCTCCTCTCCAGAGCTGCAGCACTGCTCAAGCCACTTCCCTTCCAAGCCCCAGCCTGAAGGCTGCTGGCAGTCGCTGCCGTACCTTGAAGGCTCTGAGCACTGCCAGAGGGTCGTCACTAATCAGCCGGGTGACGAGAGCTGGCCAGACACGGTGAGCCATGGGAAGCAGATGGTTTCCATGAGGATGCAGCACAGTTACACAGAGCTCCAGCACGTCCAGGACCTGGGCAGGAGGGGAGGGAACAGACTCTGAGTGCTGCAGTGCCAGGCATTCAGGTGGATCCCAGCATCCCACTGGGAAGCCAGCAGGGTTTGAATAGCAAAGGGTGTGGTTTTACTGCAGCAGGAACTGGGACAAGTGAACAGTGCTCAGAGCACAGGCCTGTTTGGAAGGGACAAGTACTGCAGTGATATAACTTGTGCTGAGTACAGAGTTGGGCTGGGAGCAGGGCAGGATTCCGGGCCTGATCCCACAGGCTGAACTGCACATTCAGATCCCACGGGGGCAGCAGGATCACCTGGCAGAGCTGGGGCTGCTGGGCTGAGAATCTGGGTTATGCCTCACTGCTGCATTTTCTGTCTCGCTTTGCACTTTAAAAGGAGGCCACCTTCAAAGGATTTTCATAATTACAAAAAAGCCAGGCTTTTAGCCCTGCTTATCATCACCCCAGCAACTTCAAAAACATTCATCAGCCTGTGCACTGCAGCCTGAGGAAGGGGGATGGGAGGCCCAGATGGAAGAAAGATGCTTCTGCTTCTTCCACCAAAGGCTGAAGCACAAGACTTTAACTGTCACGAGCATCAAGGGAAGGCGCCCAACACAAAGCCCCCCTCAAGATTCTGTTCAGCTTGGCTGCCATTCCTAACCCAAACCGCTCCCAGAAAACTGTCTCCCTTTCTCTTGCCGGGCTTGGAGGACCTGTCCTGCTTGAGCATATGGCAGCACGAACCTGGGGATGGCAGGGAGCCCAACGTGCACGGTGCACACGCTGACGAGCTACCAGCCCCTTCGTGGGCACCATCTGTCCCCTCAGAGCCAGCGAGTACCGACCTTCAGCCGCACTCGGAGGCTCCCGTCAGACAGCAGGTGGATGCACCTCTCCATCACATCCCTGGCCAGCTGAGCGTGGATCGGCAGTGGAGCTTCTCCGTCAGTGTCACAGTTGTTGGGCTCTGCCTTAGCAAGGGGGGGAACCTCATCTGGAAGACAAAACCATTCCTGAAGCTACAAAAATGACTTGGGAGCTCTGGGAGATTGCAGTACCTGCTTATAACTACTCTGAAAACTCCTGAGTGAGGCCTTTGGCATTTTTTAGTGTAATTAGACACAGTCAAGCCTATGCTTGAGTTCTGTGAGGTAGTGTCAGGTTCAGATAAGAGGGCTGGGGCTAGGGAAGGTTCGCTTGCTTTACGGGACAATGCAGTTGGTCTGACATTTGCAGTTTCTTCTCACCATGGACTTATTTCCCATTGATTTTTATTAAAAATGAAAAGCCTGGGTATTTAAAGATGAAGTATTTAAAGGTCAGGATTGCAGCACAGCCAAGCAAAGACAAAAAAGTTCCCCATATGAATGTCTGCAGTGCCTGCCCAGACCAAGTGAGAAGGGAGCGGTGGCATCATTAGCCAGGAGAAAATGGCACAGGGGTTCCCAAAGGAACGTGAGGAGGAAAATGCAGTAGGATCCTGGAAAGAGGAAACTTCTGGCACTGAACCCAAATGACCTGTTACGAGGTAAGGAAAAACAGTGTGCTCGTGTCTTAGAGCTAGAGAAGCCTTGATCTGCAAATGTTTTGTTCCCGCCCTCATAAAGAACAAAGCAAGAACACGCAGCAGCACCTTACATGAACCAAGATCATCTCAAAGTAGACCTGAGACTGTCAGCTGGGTCCCAGGTCCTGGATGTGACAAAGGAACACCTCGGAGGTCATGGTCTCTCTGCAAGCTGAACATGCTCCTCTCCAGCCATGCACAGTACTGACCTGCCTCCTCCTCCCCCGTGTCAGGAACATCACCCTCTGCGATCTGCTTCTGGCTCACGTAGTCAAGGAAGAATCGTTCCACTTCTTGCCTTGTCATTGTCACCTCTTGCTGCCCCTGGGACTGAGTCCTGCTCTGCCCCTTGTCAGTCTGCCTTTGCTGGTGTTCCTCAGCGCTGCACGCTCCAAACCACTGGACTGCAAAAGAGGAACCAACACGTCACTGAACAGCCACGATCCCCTCCTGCAAGCCAGCAAGGTGCCATGATTCCTTGAGAGAAGAGCTTGGCTCTCGTGTCTCATGGGACAGCACTACAGACTCAGGCACCTGCTGTCACATCCCTGTCACCTCCCTGATGGTATGGGAACGTTAAAACCAAAAAGCAATAAACTCCAGGTACTCCTACAAGACACTTATGGGAGCAGTGAATCCTTCCTTTCTCAGCCACAAAAGGCCACGTTCCTGCAAGGCTGCAGGCCAGACAGAAACT
This sequence comes from Manacus vitellinus, assembly GCF_001715985.3. Lineage (NCBI taxonomy): Eukaryota > Metazoa > Chordata > Aves > Passeriformes > Pipridae > Manacus > Manacus vitellinus. The sequence continues at coordinate 9,114,536 of NW_021939960.1, read as the reverse complement.
GGAGAGAGAAAGCTACTGGTGATCTTTGCTTGAGCACTGGCCACCAAGCAAAGCACAGTTGCCATCATGCTACAGCACCTCGGCTTCCTGAAACCTCCCACAGCAAATGGAAAGGTCCAAGACAAGCACCCTCAGTGACAGCAAGGCTGAGTTACACAAAGTAAACATCATTTTGGTACCTAGAGCTGTCATGACTGAGTGGAGGACCCTGAGGAAGGTGGAAGCCTGGTTGTTGTAAGACTGATCTAGTGCAGACAGGACATCTTGGATAATGTCTTCTACCAGTGGCAGCAGGCTGGCATCCGAATGTCTCAGCATTGTGTCCAGGACCTGGGAAGCATGAGACTGATGTGCCAGCTGGCGCAAATTCAGGGAAATCCCGTTCACCAGATAGTCAGAATTCTCATTAATCAAACACTGCACCGAGTCATAACTGCAGGCCTCGCATATGTCTGCCAGTGTCCCCAGTGCCGTCTCACTGATGAGCAGAGTCCTGTCTCCAGCCTTTTCCAGCACAGGGTACAGAGCTGACAGCAGCAGCAGCCGGAATTCCTTCCCAAGGACGGCAGCAAAGCAGCCAACGCCCTCCAACTGGATGCAGATCTGCCAGATGTTGCTGTTCATGGAGCGGGTCGTGACCTGGGGCTCCGGGGATGGAAGGAGGACGGTGCTGCACGGACCTCCCGGACGGGCAGTGAGTCCTGAGCGCTGCACAGAGTGCTCAGGGCTGGCTTCTTCTGTGTCAATGCTGGTGATCAAATACCAGTTCGCCTGGTCAGTGTACTCATCCAGAATGGATGTTACAGACCCTTTGAGATCATCCACGCTCGGCGGGACTTCCCTCCCCTGCAGGACATCCACTCCCAGCCCAGCAGCTCCCATGACCAGCTCGTTGAGGACCATGGCTGCCTGCTTTCGGTACAGGCCAGACTCGCTGTACAGCCCCATGAAGTGATCCACCAGCAAGTAGAGGTTCCCGTAGTAGCCAAGAACACGGCACACTTGCTGAAGGAGCTGGAAAACCTTCTCCTCCGTGAAGAAGCGGAAGTATTTCTTCTGGTGCCTGCCCCTCTGCACACCCTGCTGCCAGGAGCCCGGCGGCCCCCAGCGCCGCTCCTCTACGATCTTCACATCAGTCACGTCCAGCTCCAGGACCTGCACCAGCGCCTTGGACAGGCGCTGCAGGTGGGACACGGAGTTGAGGACAATGTTGATCTTAGGGCCCAGCAGCTTCAGGTAGCCCAGCAACAAGCTCAGCGTGGAGACCTTGCCCGTGTCGTCCTGGGAGTTCATCAGGCGAGGAAGGGCTGTGGCCAGGGAATGGAGGTTCTCGGAGAGGACGTCAGCAAGAGCCCTGTTCTGCACCACGATCCTCTGCTCTGCGATGCCTCGCAGAACCTCGTTACACCTGCTCTGGACTTCGCTGTTTTCATCGTTAACCAGCCCAACCAAGGCCTTTAAGAGGTGACTGAATGAGTCCACCAGTGACTGACTGCAGTTACTCAGTAAGTGGTGGACCAGTTCTACCAGCTCCAGTCTCACCTTCCAGTGAGGGTGAACTGAAGAAGATTCAACCACTTTATGCAGGAGGAGAGAGAGTTTTTGAGCAGTACTTTTACTCCAGTCAGGTCCTCTGTGGACCATTAGCTCTGATACTCTGCTTTGTTCCACTGGCGGCTTTTCCTTACTCTTTGGGATTCTGGCTAGCTGTGCATCAGACATTACCCAGCCAACAATCAGATAGAAGAGTCTGATGGCAGAAACGGTGGTTTTGTGACCTTGTTTGATGTCTCCAGTAATAACCCGAGACAGCGTAATGGAAATCCCAGGCAGAAAAGAAGCAAACAAATCCCCACATTGCTGTGCCTCCTCTTCATCCAGGTGTCGGTGCTCCTGGCAGTCACACTGCAGAACCAGGACCTGTAAGCACTCCAAAGCAGAGATCTTGATTTGCTTTGCTTTTTCTTTTTCTGCAAGGCCCAGAAGCAAAGACACTGCAAATCCCAAGAGCGGGAGGGTGGAGGGTTGGTACAGGGACAAGACAACATCCCCATAAGCCGAATGCATCAGGGTGTGGAGCGCCTGGATCACGGCCAGCTTCAGCTCCTCGGACAGCGGAGCGGGCTTGCCCGAGCTGGGCGGGGGAGCCAGGCAGGTGCAGAGCTCGGAGAAGAGCTCCTGCAGCAGCTCCCGCTTCCTCACGCACGTCGCCGCGAGCACGGAGGAGATGCACTGCACCAGGCTCTGCACCAGCCGCCTCCTGCTTGGGGCCCGGCCACCCGCCAGGGCGAAGCGCAGGCGGAACAGCACGTACTCCTGCAGCTCCTGCAGGGCCGCGCCGCTCACCGCGGCCAGGTGCGCCTGCAGCTGCCGCACGTTCTCCACCGTCTGCGCCCGCGTCAGCTGCACGCAGGCGGGGCGCAGCGCCCCGAAGGCGGCCTGCGGGGTGTCGAACACGCGCCATGCCGGGGGGCCCTGCCGGGGCCGGGATCCGCGCTGGCGCCGCGCCAGGGCGGCCCTGAGGGTGCCGAAGTGACGAGGCAGGCACCGGCGCTGTCGGCGCCACAAAAGCTCCGCCGGGCGGGGGCGGCCGGCGTTGAGAGAAAGTCGCCTTTGCGCAGTGCGCAGGCGCAGGCGAATGCCCGGCTCCCTCCGGCGCTCCGTAGGCGGCACGCCCCGCGGCCCGCGGCGGGCAGGGGCGCGGGCGGCCATCTTGTGGCGGCGGCCCCGGCGGGCTTGTTGTCGCGTTGAGGCGGCGCCGCGCCCCCCCCCGCGGCGGGCGGAGCGGCCCCGGGCCCCATGTCCTCCTTCTCGGAGTCGGCGCTGGAGAAGAAGCTGTCGGAGCTGAGCAACTCGCAGCAGAGCGTGCAGACGCTCTCGCTGTGGCTCATCCACCACCGCAAGCACGCGGGGCCCATCGTCGCCGTGTGGCACCGGGAGCTCCGCAAAGGTGCGCGGGGGAAGGGGGGGTTGGTTTGTTCGTCGGGGGCCGCTCCGGGAGCCCCGGGGCCGGTTCCTCCTTATGGCGGTGTCGGAGCTCCGCGGGGAGAACTTGGTGACCCGGGAGGCGGGAGTTTAACGGAGCCTGGGCGCTGTTTCCCTGCTGTTGTGGTTGTTTAATAAACTTTGCGGGGAAATGCCTGTGTGAGGGGTGTTTCCCAGTGCATGCTGATAAAGGCGGCTTTTGGGAAGGCAGGGGATGGAGACGCAGCGAAGTGTGGTTGGGAGGATGCTCAACCTCGCTGCTCTCTGCGTGTAAAACAGAGACGTACGGATTGTGTTCCCCTGGGTGTGCTCAGGGCAACTGTGTCGTGCTCTGGCTGTTTACCTTTTAGATTTTGGTTTTAAATTCTTGGGTTTGGATTCATACGATTCGCCCATTATAGAATTGCATTAAGGGGAGAAGAGATAAGCAAAGAAAAAGTGGCTGTAGCGATCTACGTGTATATCTCCATCTGTATCTCTTTGGTGCTGTCATCCAGAAATACTTTGAGCTTTTTTTTTTCCTTGCAGATTAACTTGACTGAAGTTAAATTAAGGTAGTTTTCCGGATGGTTTCATCATGAAGTCAGGGAGGTTGGCAGTGTCGGTGTCTGGTGGAAGGGGGTTGGAATTAAGTGTTCTTTGAGGCCCCTTCCTACCCAAACCATTCTGGGATTCTGTGTGAATGCCCTTTCCCCAAGTTCAGCTCTGAAACCAGCCAATATCACCATTCCCACCCCTGGCACCAGCAGTGTGAGCCCTTTGGAGTAGCTGGAGTATCTTCTGTGTGACTGATACAAAGGTTTGGAAGATCCCAGCTCGACCTGCTGTAGAAATGAGCACTTTTGTTTTCTGCTTTGAGCGTGTTTGTGGCCGTTGTGCTCTGAGGAAACAGTGAATCCCACTGATTCTGACCACAGTGAGATAGAAACTAGTGGTGTCAAAAGAGGAAAAGTTATGGTACATGGAAGAAATTCGATGTTGCTCTGTCACAGCATTGTTTGGAAAATATTTGGGTCTCTGCAATAGCTTTCTCCTACAGTTTTACTCTGTTCTGAATTATGGGGTTCTGTATCAAGTATTTTTCCTGAAGTTAATTAATAAAAAATGAAATATGTTGTTTTATTAATTTACTGGTGGGTTAGGACAGCTTTTTTTAGTCATGTGTTTAAAACTTGTTTATTACACAGATTTTTTCAGAGTTGAGGGGTCACTGTGTACAAAAAGGATTAAACTCATGTTTGTGTTATGGGTTAAAAAAGAGCAGAAGTGAGGAGATTTAGAACTACTTGGCTTCAGGATTCCTGACTTGCCTTGGTAACAGAGAAATATTTTGAACTTTTAGACTGCAAATCTATAGGCAACTTTGAAAGACATGATAATGATTCTGGGTGAAAGAAGTGAAAAATAAAGGCAAACTCTCTCTCTCTCTTTTTTCTTTCCTTCTTTTTTTCCCTTTCTCAGCAAAATCAAGTAGGAAACTTACTTTCCTATATTTAGCAAACGATGTCATCCAGAACAGTAAGAGGAAAGGTCCTGAATTTACCAGGGAATTCGAATCTGTTCTTGTGGATGCATTTTCTCATGTTGCCAGGTATGTTGCTGCATTTCTTCAACTTTCCTCTCTAGGGATTTGCATCCTTCTTATTCAAAGTTTAATTCAACTGGATTTTGTTGTTTGTTATTGTTTTTTTTAAGTCTCAGGGATGGTCGTACCCTGTCTGTGATAGAGATTGGATTCTGACTGCTTTGCAGCTGGGAACTGTTTAGTGTTAATATTTCTGTTCAGGCAAACTTGTTTGTGTGTGAACCAGCCCTTCACACCCTCTGGATCTCATTTCAGTTGTTCCCAAAGGATCTGGCGGATCTGTTCCTGAGCAGTGAAACTGAGCAGTTGGGTGTGTTTATTAAAGCCAGTAATGAATGGCTCTGCCCCACTGTCAGAAGATGTTTTGGGTCACTGGAATGTCACCACCCCCCTGCTTTGAGCGTGGTTTCTTTGTGTGTTGCTTGTTCTACCTGGTCAGTAGTGTCCTTGCTGGAGGAGGGAAGGATTTCCTACATAAAAGGGAAGAAGTGATGCAGCCACCACCTTATCAGAAATGGACTGTAGTTTAGTTGAGATTTTCTCTAAATAGCGTAATAATTCCTGTTAGCTAAGCAACATCAATGCTCTGGGTGTTTGGTGTCTGTTCTGGAGGGCTGTCTGATGTCAGTGTGCTCTCTGACTGCATTTAAGTGCCTAATGATCCAATCAACCTGCTTTTAATTGCAACGTTATTGACTGAAACAACTGTTTAAAGTTAATACTCTTGAGTTGTAAACATGTCAGCTTGAGGGTATTTTATAACTCTTCTTGCAAATTCTGAACCATAACAGGTTTCTTCCTTTACAGCTTTACCTGCCTTTGCTTTGGGGTGGGAATGTGGGGCACTTCCAGGCAATCTTTAGTTCCAGTAAAGGGGGAAATTGGCCACAAATGTGTTTGGCACAGTTTGTCTCAGACACTATGAGAAAGATTCTCTCACATGTGCATATATTGCAGTGGGTGCAGCTGGTAGTTTGGAAGATGCTCTCTTAAAACATCAGGAGTGTTGATCAGCTGAGCTGTAATGATTTCCTAATCTTTGAACAGAGAAGCAGACGAGGGCTGCAAGAAGCCCTTGGAACGATTGCTGAACATCTGGCAGGAGAGGAGCGTCTATGGCAGCGAGTTCATCCAGCAGCTGAAGCTGTCTATGGAAGACTCCAACAGCCCCCAAACAAAAGGTAAATGCATATTGCTGGTCATGTGCATTCTGGTTTTAAATTGGTGTGTGTTTCACTGGAAGTACCATGAGGAGTTGAGCTCTGGGCTCCTTTAGTTGAGTTGTAGCCTGAGCTGGTTGTAGACATTCTTCAGGATTGTCTTGAAGTCTAATTTTGTGTAAACTTATGGTTCTAGTTTGTAGGTGTGTTGCCTTGTGAGTTGTGGCTGGCAGTGAGCTTAACTCGAGGTGATGTGTGGTGCTGCTTGTGCACACAGAATCCTCCAGGGCTGCCTTTTGGGGTGAAGGGAAGTCAGTTGTGCAGGGAACTGTTGCATCCACCTTGAGTCAAGTGTCCCACTCTGCATCTCTGAGACTGGTCAGCTGGGTTTATTATAATGGCTTATTCAGTGTTGTTAGTGCTTTCATTCTCATGTTAATTGTTTTGTTTTGCATAGTTACTGTGTTTTATTATGATTCAGCAAGGAATTTTTAATAATTGAAGTCTGAAATATATGCCCAGAAGCTTGTCTGGTCTCTTTTTTTTTTTTTTTTTTTGTTACATCATTTGGGGAAAATTTTGCATCATTTAACACCATTAGAACATCACAGTTATAACCTTATTACTGCATGAGACATGAGAAACTGAGCATAAGCTTATGTTTACTGTGCTTTGATACTGCTTTGGCAGTTCCTGCTTCTTTTATAGCACCTGGAAGTGTTTCACTGGTAGTGCTGCAGTGGAAAGAGGGAAGCAGCAGGATGCTTAAGCTACGGAAGGTGAGGTTTCTTAAAAATCAGGAGTGTTCTTGTCAAGGGAATATTTGTCCACTTTGCAGGTAAAAGAAGTGGATGCCCCATTCCTGGAAGTGTTTGAGTTTGGGTTGGATGGGGCTCTGAGCAACCTGATCTAGTGGAAGGTGTCCCTTCCCATAGCAGGAGGGTTGGAACTGGATGATCTTCAAGGTCCTTTCCAACCCAAGCCATTGTGGGATTCTGTGAATGTCAGTGTCATCAAATGAGCCTGAATGACTTGGCTGCTCTGGTCATACTTTGTTCTATTCCCTGCAGAGGTGTAATGCTGTGAGAGAGTTGGTTTGGTCATTAGTAAAGGGCTCTTATGCTGTACTTAGGTGGTGAAAACGAGGTCTGATGGAGCTGGTATTTAGTGCAGAATTAATATGAAGACATGAGCATTAGCGAGACCTGTATGTGAAGATTTACACCTGTGGTTTTTTCTCACACTGCTTCAGGCAGAACTGCTGGGTGAGTGCCTTAGTAGCTCCTACCAAAGCCCTTCCCCCTGCCTCATGATTGAGCTATGACTTTTAGAAGGTGTTGCCATTTTTTGCCCAAATGCTGTGAGCCAACTGCCCTGGCCAAAGGAGTTGTCTCATCTGTGTGGGTCAGAGGGAGTCTGTTCTCTGAGGGGCGAAGGTGAACAGTCTCTGCGTGAACTGGCTCATGTTGGGGTTCCTCTTGTCTGGGTGCAAGGTGTGAGGCACCTGTGTGTCATCAGAGGACAGAATTTACATGCCTGAATTCCTGCTGAACTCATTAACAGAGGATTTGAAACTGAATTTAATGCACGTGGGTAGGTGTTTCACAAGTGTTCAACTTTGAATCCAAACACATTGATAATTGATACCATGTGTTGTATTTCCTGGTCAGTTGTCAGACAGCTGTTGCTCTGTGTCCTCTCTCTCTGGCTGATGGTATCAATCACTCCTGCTGTTGTTGTCTTCTCAACTTAAAAATGTTTGTACAAAATCAAACCCTTCCTAAGTGTAACAGACCTTTGTCTGTGGGAAGCAGAGTGAAGGAATACAAATGCTGTAAGAACTGCTGTGTGCACAACTTCACTTGACGAGGAACTTAGCTTTTGTCTGGATAAGAGGAGATATTAATGTAGTATCTTCTATTTGAGGGAAAGCTCAGGCCTTTTCATGGGTGTGAATGCTGCTGCCTTGTCAATTCTTTGTCAAAAAAACCCTGAGATTTTTAACCTAAGAGAAAAAAAAATTTGAAAAATTCAGCAAAGCTGTCCTTTTTCCTTGTTTTGACTGGCTTGTTTTCAAATTAGCTTCTTAATGGTAAAAGCTAGTTTCATCTGGATTTCTAGCATAAATTGGTGTTTGAGTTTCTAGTGGGTGACTGTGTTGCAGAAGGCTTTGTTGTAGTTACTGTATTCTGTTTTCAAACAGGTGAACATAAGCAAGATGGAGGTTAAGGTTTCCTGTTTTGTAGCTGTAATGATTGTCATAGATGTGGAAAACCATAGTCCAGTGCTCATCCAAACCCCTTCTGGCTTCCTGCATTTATGTGCACTGAGGGTAGACACAGCTGAGACACATGCATATAAGTGTCTGCAGACTGGTTCAAGCTGTGCTGTTAAAATGTTGGAGCTCCTTAAGAGCATCTGGTGCTGTTGATAACGAGTACCTGGTGCTTTTGTTCAGCCCGAGGAATGGCAACAGGTCAGTGCAGGTAGTTCTCTGTGGCTTTTTCATGTTGCAGTATTTGAAATTCCTGGGCTGGTGGGTGCTGCTCTCTGAGCAAGATGGCTCTGCTTGGCTTGAGAGCACCACAGAGTTGTGAAGCTTGTCAAAATGAAGCTGAGTCCTGTGTCAGTGAGGAAAGATGCCTTTAAAGCTCACTGGTGTGTGTTGCAGTGGTGCAGCTTGGTTAGTGAGTAGCAAGACCTTGGGTAACACACAGCAATTCCTTTGGCTGCACATGCTAAATTCCTGCTGTGGAGCAGAGCTGATTGCCCTGATAACGAAGCATTCCCTTCGGAGAGGCAGAGAGGTAAAAGAACTGGCCATTTCTAAGCATTGTATTCCCTGTTTTGACTCCTCAGTGGTGCAGCTGACTACCAAATTTTAGTCTTTCAGGTTCCTTAAGGAGATCTGCATATACATGGAAATGAGCTTTTGAATATTGATGTATTGTTTTATCTGTAAATGTATTCGTTAAGCTTGCATTTGCTTTCTCATTAATCTCATTTTTATTAGAATGTTTCTTTTCACAAGCAATAGGGAAGAGAAGAACCACCCATTTCTCTCAAAGCCTGGAAAAACTAGGTCTTAGAGGTTTGATGTGAAACCCTTCAGGCAATACAACCGATCTAGCTGACGTGTTTTCTTTTTGTTGTCTTTGTAATAAGCAGTTGAAGGAGGTCCTTGAACGTGCTGTGATGTAGGAGTGTGTCACTCTAACACAGAACTGAGCTGCTCCCCGACTGCTCTCATTGTGTTTATGTTGCAAATTTTGGCACAGGAAGTCAGACCCGTATTAAAAAATGGAGAAGAAAAGAGAGGAGAGCAGGCAGGGAGGCTTCTGAGGGCAGCTGAAATAAAGACACCTGGGGGCAGGTCTGGGTGTGGTTTTGGAGCAGGACAGCCCCAGGTACACTTGAACTAGGAGAGACTACCAAAAAATACGTGTTGTAGTGAGAGCTCAAACAATGAGGAGTAATCTACCCCCAAAGAGAGAGGGAGTTAGAACAGTTGGTGGGGGTCCTGGACCATTAGAAGCCTGTTTACCTCTAAAACCAGTCCTCAAGAGATGAGAATAAAAAGGTAAGCACCTGAGATGGGAAGATCTCCCGGGTTTCCAGCTGACAGGAAAACTCATACATACTCAGCAAGGCCTTTGAATCACCTTCCTCAAGCCACTGGAGACAGTTTGAAGACTGAAAAGTTGGTGCAGAAATACTTCTACAGGTCTCTGTGGACATTGCAACAGCAAGGTAACATCCTGGAGGGTCACTGCAAAGCTGTTAGGAGAGCTGTTGTTTTGGAGAAAGGAGGTGCCTTGCCCTATGGAGGTTTCTAGGGAGTAGTTTGGTTTCTGAGCTGTGAAGAAGACACCAGTGAAGCAGGAAAGCTGACTTCATTTGTAGTAGGGGCTTCTCTCTTTTCTTTAAGTCCATTCAAGATGGGCTCTTGATTTTCCTGGATGGAGCTGTCAGTATTCTACAAGGATTTCTTGATTTTTATTTTTTTTTTCAGGTATGTGTTACAGTCTGATCAGTCCTGGTTGCTCTCAATGCTTGCTTTCCCCTTCTCTGGCTGGATTTGACAGGCTTTTCTGGAAGCACAGACTGCAATGGTTTAATTGCTCCTGGCTGGGAGCAATTGAAAGCTGCCCAGCCAGGGTGTGTTATAATTTGTGCCATGCTTCTGTTCTCTTTCGGGGGTCTTTTTGCTCTCTATGCTCTTGAGTTTGAAAATAAGTGGGGGTCTTTTTCTATTTTGATTAAATTGAGGTGCTGTTTTTAGTATTTTCCAGCAACTGGTGCTTAGGGCTGCAGGTGCTCAGCACCACCTACTTGAGAGTGGTTCCAATCAGACTCACTTGGCCTTGGTCAGATGGAAAATTCAGTGAAGTTTTGTATCCTCTGTGTTAGAGTGGTGAGCAAGTGTAATGTGTCTTGTGGTAGACAGTTGGCAACACAGCAGGAATAGCTCTTCAGTAATTTGAATCTCAGCTCTCTCTCATTTTAATTTTCACTTGTGTGCGTGCTGTGGTCATGTGTTCTTCTGTTGGTTACTGTGCTTATCCTCTGTTGGTTAATTACTTTATGATAAGTACACACAAGTGATAAACAGCGATGGCCTGTTGTGTTGGGCTGGGTAACTTTAAATGCTCTCTTTGGCCATTTATCATCTGCTTGTCTCCTGTTCAACCCAACTTGCGTCTCTTGCAGACCTCAGTGGGCAGCAGCTGTTTTCCACATTGATCTGGTGTCTCACTGGTTTGTCAGTCAAATTATCCAGCAGTCTTACATCAGTTGGGTACATACAATAATTAGGCTGTCCCTTTTTCTAAGCAAGATAGCTTTGCTCTAGCAAACATCAAGAGTCCATTTGTTTTAGGGTAACTGTTTTCTGTGCTGCTTTGCCTTCCTTGAGTGAATCTGTTCTCTAACAGATGTGTTTGTGTCTGCCTTGGGAAGGTCGTTCGGCTCTTTCACCACCATGAGCAGGATGTACAGCACCTGTGACTTACTCTGCATTAAAATGAAGTTTTTTCATGTGTCCCACCTGACAAGGCAGGCAAAACTGCATTTAAGGACAGACCTTTTTGTTTGCTTCCTCGTTAGAGTGGAGCAGGCTGGTTTTTTTAAAATCAAGTGATCTTGGAATCAAAGAATGTATAGATTCTATCCTTGAACTCTATGATTATCTCAGCAAGACTTGATTCCATTGAAGAGATGTTCTCAAGACTGTCCAAAGCTTTCGTAGCCATTACCCAGGATCTTATTAATTTTGGTGGCAAGTCTGAAGAATGATGTCTTCTTCTGAAGGTTTTGTGGCTGGATCAAAGGCTGCATTAGAACTTCTGACTTTAAATAAGCTGTCTGTTCCCTTTCAAGCTCATGTTTGCCATGCTGAGGTTCATTTGAACAACACTGTCTTGCTTTATGAAATCCCTGTTTCTGAAGTGTTACAGGTTGCCTGCTTGGAGACCAGTCCATGCCCTGCCCATCGCTGTTGTTGCTGTCACATCTTGGAGTTGTAGTTTCACAGAGCTGTCCCAAAGCCTTTATTTTGTTGGAAGAGCGGAAGGTCGAATAACCAGCAGTTATTTTGTTGATTGTGGGACCACAGTGAGCACGTACTTGATGCAAAAAGATAACTTGAAATTCTTCTGTCTGTGTGTAGTTCGCATCAGTGCTTCATTTCTGCTGGTAGAAATCCTCACCTGCACACACAGTGTTACCCAGGGCATCTAAGCAGGGTTGAAATCTGTCATTTATTGACAAGTGGCACATTTCTTTGCCTTTCCTACTTTCAGTGTAGGAGGCACAAACATGTATGCAGTGCACACTGCTGATGTATGTTCTTGTACTGGCATGTACAGAGCTGCATGTGGGGGCAAAATCAACCTTTTATTGCTGTTTTGCATTTGAGCGTTTGGAGTATGATGCCAACTTCAGAGTCCAGCTGTGATTGTCTTTCTCTAGAGAGCTTAATCATCAGAGCATCTGGTACAATTCTTTTGAAGTAGGAATAGTTAAGGTGGGCAGGTCTGGTGTCCAAGTGAGTTGTTTCTTTGTCTTCAGTTGCAGAGGAGAAGAAGTCTCTAAAGCGAACTTTCCAGCAAATACAAGAGGAGGAAGATGACGACTATCCTGGGAGCTACTCACCCCAAGACCCTAGTGCTGGGCCACTGCTGGTATGTGGGATGAGTTGAGCGTGGGAGAAGCTCTGGAAGTCACACAGTCGTGTCCCCTGTGTCCCAGTCATGTCCCCTGTGTCACAGCCACAAGGTGGAGCTGACAACAAGTGAAATAGATTTAGCTGAGAGATGCAGTTTGGGGCTGAGAAGTCCATGTGAAATGCAACAGGTTCTTTTTATTCCTGTTGCAACAGTGTGCCACTTCTGAGTAATTCCAGGTAGTCTAAGTAGTGCTGCCAGGAAAGAATCTCAGAGGGCTGCTAGAAGAGCAGACCATATTTTAAATTCTTTCTAAGATAAGTGTGTAACCTCTCCAACCCCAAGTTGTAATACAGTCAAAATGTAATTATTTTTTTGCAGGCCATCTCTTTCAATAAGCTGTTAAAAAGCTCTACCTTTGATAGGTTTGTATGGAGCTGGTAGGAAAACTGGCTCTGAAGACTTTTTGAGGCTCACACATTAGGTGTGTGGAAATAGCTGGAACGAAGTAGCAAATCATTCTGGCCATTTGAGGCTACAGAATGAACATATGTTAAACCAGAGTCTATTTGAAGAGGATAAAAAATTACACCATCCATCTGGTAAACTGTAAACATTGAAAAATAAAAATAAATAACAGTTGTCAAGGAAATAAGTGAAAATTTTTTTGTTGTTTTTACCTCCAGATGCCTTGCAGCTTATGGTTTCTCTTGCTGATAAACACTCTCTCTGTTACTCTTGGAAATCATTTGTAGTTTGCAAGGATGTAGTAAATATTAGGTAATGGAGTTTTGTTTTTCAGATAAAAAATATTTATTTAAGATTTGTCAGTTTTATTAGTTTTCAAACTATTGAACTGTAGTTTAAACATCAGTGGTTGTGTTTACAGGGCTAGTCTCTCTTTCAAAAACCTCCCGTTGAAACTTCAGTACTTTTAAAAGAAAGAAACAACACTTTGTTCTCCCTGATTAGGGAGTCTCTCTCTCTCCTTTTTTTATTTAATTATTGTTTTGAGCAAGGAGGAAATATGGCATGTCAGGGAAGGTCCTTTTCAGGCTGTCCTCATCCATGTCCTTTTTAAGCTGGGATAAGTTTTGAGTGAATTCATTCAAACTGACACATCTTTCCTCAGTGCACTAAAGCAGCTGAGAGCAGAGCTGAGGGCAGCCCAGTTCAGTTGCAGAAAGCTGTGTTCTTGCAGAGAGCTGGCTGGGCTGGCTGAGGACAGCCATGGCTTTGCAAAATCAGGACATTATAAAGTTGGCTTTAACGGGAAGAACTTTTACCATCATCGGAGTTTATGGTCAGTAACCAGTTACACAGTTCTAAACCTCATCACGAAGGAAATCTGACACAGTTTTGTTTGGACTGAAAGAAATTTGGGGTTAGATATTTTTGCACCTTTGGAAGAGAAAAAAAAAAGGTATTCATACAGCCCTGTGAGGCAAAGAGTCAGGGGTACTTGCATAAAAGATTCAGTCCTACCTTGAGGCAGCACACAAGGCTGGTGGCTGTGTCTCAGACTGGTGTGGTCATGTCCTTCTCATCTATGTCTTAACATGATCACTTCTCTTAATTGGAATGAGAAGTTTTCCACTGCAGAGTCTTGAACAAGCCGACCCTGCTGTAATTATGCAGGAGTTCCTGCACGCTGGGATAGTGTAAACTCAGTGAATGCTCCCTGTGTTAGGAAGCAACGGTTTAAAATTTATTTGAAGGAAATATTCCCCAAATAGTGGCTTTCAAAGGTAGGTGAGCTCAGCTGCAGTGGCCCACATCCCTGGGAAATGGATGTGGTTAAGGTTACCTGGGTTTACTGTTGGCTCGCTTGACTTGTAGACCGAGGATTTGATCAAAGCCCTACAAGATCTGGAAAATGCAGCGTCAGGAGATGCGACAGTGCGGCAAAAAATTGCTTCCCTGCCTCAGGAAGTCCAAGATGTTTCATTACTGGAGAAAATTACAGGTATGAGACCGGTAGATGAATGAACATGGGTCCAAAGAGTAACTCAGAAGTCAAAAGTGTGGGGTTTTTTTTAAATAATTGCAATGGTGGAGTGAATTCCTGCTTTTGTGTCCTTGCTCTCTAGCTCCGGGGTAATTAAGAGATAGCAATCCTGTGAACTAACATTGAAGATTAAACTTACATAGCTGCTTCTATTTTTTTTGGCTTGGACCGAGGCTTTTGTGCTTGGACAGCATCAGCAGCATGTTGCAAGAATATAAAGGAAATTGGGCCAGAGTTGTCAAATGGGTGTGTTTGCTTTTGAACACCATGACTGTTAGGATATCTTGGAATTTTTATCAGGCTATGCTTATAGTACACACAGACTCCTTGATTGATATATTTTTGCGTTCTATCAGACTGCTGAGTCTGATAGACACTCCTTGATTGCTATGGGAAAGGAAACTCACTACCCCCATTAATCTGTCAGTCTTTGTTTAAATGAACTTCTACAATTACATTTGAAAAGTAATTTTAATAGAAGCATTTAAAGGTTGAACTGATATGACTCTTGTTCCTGGAGGGACTTTTAATTTAAAACTGATTATGAACTATCACTCTTAGACTGTGTGCAGTTCCTAGATTTGTGTCAGTACACTGGGAGTTATTCAGATAAAGGAGGAATTAACAAGTGCACGCTGTTTAAAAATGGAAACCACTGGAGTTGTGTACCTGAAAGTGCTGCCTAATGTTTTAGTTTAATTAACCTATTCATAGAGGCTGACTTCATAGATTTATATCCCCCCTTCTCTGACATCTCTGCAAGGATAAAATGCCGTCAGTCATGTCAGTGTCTAAAATCCAGCCCAAGAAGAGGGAGTATGTCCTATTTCCTGTACATCCCCTGTCATAACAGCTCTTATTTTCCTGTCAAGCCAGAAGCGTGTTTACAAACGAGACACCAGCGTGCCTGTGGCTGGTGGTGAATTGTAAATGACTGAAAGTTTTTAAACTTTGTCCTCTAAATTACCCGACACTTCTCACGCAGACAAAGAGGCCGCGGAGCGGCTCTCGAAGACGGTGGACGAGGCGTGTCTGCTGCTGGCCGAGTACAACGGGCGGCTGGCGGCCGAGCTGGAGGACCGGCGCCAGCTGGCACGGATGCTCATCGAGTACACCCAGAACCAGAAGGACGTGCTAACGGAGAAGGAGAAGAAGCTGGAGGTGAGTACCGGGTTACCCAAGCTGATTGACTCACCAAACACTCCCCTTTCACTCCTAATCTGTGGGTTTCTCTTGAAGGGGGATGGTTCTTGTTTTTAGCTTTACGTTTTATTCTAGTTGTTGTCTTTAAATTTCTTTCCAGGTGTTATCTTTACGTTTGATTCTAGGTGTTACTTTTATGTTTGCGGTATAACGGGTAAGAAAGCTGTGTAAATCTGGAGGATGCAAGTCTGTTCTCATGTTCAGTCTAGATGTTTTAATGGGCACCTGGAAGGCCCAGAGCTCTATACTTCTTAAAATAAAATAGACTCACCTAATACAGTTGCTTCAGATTTACCCTATTTTTTTTTATGGCATCCCCCTTTTTCAAAAAGTCAGTCTCCATTTACCATAATTAGCTTGGGGTTTTTTATATTGCTTGGTTTTTTATTATTCTTTTCCTTATTATTGGGTGCCCCTCATCTGCCTCCCCAGCCCCTGCTTTATAAGGGGAAGCAGTTTAAGCCACATCAACTCTCCATCCTTGAACAGCCACTTACCTGTCGCTTCTGCGGTGGAGTGTAAATGAGGCTGACAGTGAAAGACAGTGAGCTGCATTTCCAGCTCCCCTGAACAAGGAGGGCAGGTCCCTAAAGCAGCACGGGGCTGGCTGGGCCTGAGCTGAGCCCCCCTGCACGGCCCAGCACCGTGTGAGGCTGCAGAGCCAGCTGTTTGCAGCTGTTTATCCAAAACGTGCTTTCTCCATGGAAGTTCTTTCGGCACCATGTCGCGGGACTAGTGTGGAGTTTAATTAATGGCTGTGGTTGTGTGTCACTCTGCCATCTGCTAAACTGCCCCTCGGCGGCACATTAAGGGCTCCTCTGCACCGTGGTGCTGGTGATGAACAGCTGCTGCGGGCTGGGACGGGAGGGGACGTGGAGGACAAAATCTCCTGGAAGGAGACTCTGCTGCAGCAATTGCAGGCTCTGTTTACTGTCATGGCAGACCTCGTCCTCTGACAACTCAGCAGTGTTGTTCCCAGATAAATTTCATTTGGAGTGTTTTCTTTGCTGTGTGTTTATATTAGAGTTTCTCAATGCCTTGTGACTGAATTTCTTCAAGCGTAGTGTCAGTCTTATGACTGACTCAGTAAAAAGCACTTTAGACATGGATACGGATAATGCCATAAAACCAAATCCTGTTTGGCACCTGATTTATTTGCTGTGGAAATCTTGGATCAAGTCTTGGTTTTTTTCTTGTTGAAAGAAGGACACCTGTCTAGTAGAAACATAAATGTGTATGTGAAAAAAATCATAAATGATAGACATATTGCTGTTTGGTTTTAAAAAAGGCAAGAAGTAGGTGGCAAAATGTTGCACAGTGATGTTTTAAAAGGCCCAGAGCAATCCATAAATTTGAGTCAGTTGAAGACTGTGAAACTGAGAAATCCATAATGACAACATGAAATTAAAATTTCTAATGCACTAGCTGAAACGTTGTGACAATTGTGGGGTTTTTCTGTTTGAAAAAATATCTTTTTTTTTTGGAAGGAATGTTACTTGAAAATTATAACTCTGGCAGAGGCAGAAATGTAATCCTGAAAATTAAGTGTTTCACTGGCTGAGCTGCTTTGTTAATGGAAATAATCCTGCTGATGGCAATGGGACAGGCTGCTTGCTTGCTATTGGGTGTAAACACAGGTCTTCACGACACTGGAAAATAAAGAATGATCTTATTTAAATATCAGGATCTTATTAAATATCTGTTTAGATTAGCATCTCTGTCGTTCTACCAGACAAGGTGCCTCAGTGCTGTAACAGTCTAAACAGTTGCAGGAAATGCCACTCTAACACTGAACAGGAGGCATAATTGATATTCGTGTCAGCTCTCAAACCTCAGTGAGGGATGTTGCCTGATTACAGCGTTCCATTGTTCTGGCCTTGTAGAGGGTTAATAAACAGTGGAAGATGCTGGTTACAGATAAGGCAGGCCAGATCTGCTTATCAGTTTTGTTTGAGACTTTGATGTTCTCACAGTATTGATAAGCCTGGATTTTTCTTTGTAGTGCTAATAAGCATTTTACTAGAAGGATCCGAAACTCTTGTAGCAATTATAAATGTATTAAAAAGCCAAAACATTTACTCTGGCAAAGTCTGAAGTGAGGAAATAACTTAAAACAATCTAATTTTACATATCTTCTGATTGTAGGCTTTGCTCTCTGGATGTATCTTTTCCACAATCTTTGGTACTATGAGTTTTTCCTCTTGTGCTGTAAGTTTCCTGACTCAGATGAGAGGATGTTTTTGGACAGAAGATGGATTATTTACTTTGTTATCCTAGTCTAGCCAAGACTGCTGGGTTGGGGCGAGGGGCTTCTGACAGTAATATGAGTCAGGGCTTTATTTTAACATATGGAAATGTCTAATTTTGAAATCACTCTGGATGGTTTTTTGTATTTTATTTACTCACAAAGTCTTTCACTGTGATAACAATGGAAGGAGCTAATCTGTGTTTTTTGAAAAGCAGCTTTTGTGTTCTAAAGAGCTGCAGTTGTTTATTAATCCTGTTAATGCTGTCCCTCATGAAACAGCAGATTGTCAAAACATACATAAACTCCCCGTGTTTGTGTGTGGTGGGCTAATGCTCAGAATACTCTGTGATGTCAAACCCCTGTGACACAGCTCCTGTCCTCAGTTGCAGAAAAGCTGTTTAATTGAGGGATACTCTGCTGAGAAAGGTGGCTTTGGAAAGGAATTACACATCAACATGGATACACAGCTTGCGTGAGAAAGGGCTGAAACAGCGAGGGGTGAAGAAGCACTGGTGATACGAAGGGAGAAAACTGGCACAGAGCCTGAAGATCGTAACATATGGACAAACTGGTTTTGGGGTAGCAGTGGAAAAAATTGAAAGTGTAAAAATTAGGATTTCTTTGTTGGGGGGGTAAGGTGATACCTTGATTGTAGTCTAAGAGTGCTTAGAAGGAGGAGACAAAGTTCCTTTATTTCTGGCAATCAGCAAAATCAGCTGGCCCAAAACTGCTGCCAAACAGCCTATAGCAAGGTGTATGTTTTTAAGGGTAAATAGTCCTTGGGTTAACTTACTGAAAGGTGTGGTGGATGCTGCTGTTGAGCAGCTGAACACCGAATTTCTCTTTGAATGGTGCTTCATCTCACTCAGCAGTTGTGGGCTCAGTACTGCAGCTGCTCTCTGATCATCCACGGCTGGGCTGGATCAGAGGTGGCCTGGCCTTTCAGAATAGCAGGTGACAGGAAATGAAATCTGCTTTCAGACAGGTGTAGAACCAAGAACTGTTGTTTTCTATAAGCGTGAGATAAGATGTCTTTGTATCTCACATGAGTATTTAACTTCTAATGAAAGTTCCCTGATTTGTGTTATTTTTGGCCACTGCCACCCCGTTACAATTACAGAGCACAATCAGCTGGGGAGGTTTTTGTCCTCCAGCACCTGAACCTGCACAACTTCAAGGGGAACGGTTGTCTTTTGAAGTCAGTGCACTCTTCTGGAATGCATGGCAGGCAAGGAGAAAAAAATCCAGGGAATTAGTTTGCGTAAAACTGAAATGTAGCAGTGAGATATCAGGGAGAACATTCCATGTTGGTGTACCAGGCATCTGTAAAATGAAGTCAGGTAAATAGATGGGACTGGAAGAACCAAGGGAAAGCAGTGCTAGGAAATGGCAAATTGTGTGGAAGCTTTATGGGTACCTGAAATAACTACTGACAGTAGAAAACCTGGAGTAAGTGAAGTTGTTTTAATCTCCTGGGGAAAAGAGGCAGAAAAAATAGAGAGAGATGATTGTGCATTCAGAATTCCTGTTTTGATTTGCAGTCAGTGGAGGCAGTTCTTTCACATCCCTTCTGTCCCTGTGTTTGTGACAGGAGGAACATCCCATAGCACAGACAGTACACGTATGTAGTGCAGTGTGTATGAGGGGGTGGATACAGTCAAATAAGTGTGTTTGCATGTCTGCATATATAAATATAAAGAACATATTATATTTAAGATCCAGTTTGGGGGAAATGCTCTGACTCTTGACTGCAACTGAAAAACTGTGACTTAGAGTCCTGCTGAGAGCTGTGAGGGTTTTTAGATGTTTGTGGGTTTTAATATTCATGGTTTCAAGGCACCTTTAATAAGGTGTTAAAGCTGTGCCCACAGGAATTTGCAAACCCTCTTTGATAATGCATCTCTGAGGGGTGAAGTACACTCTCACTTGAGGTTTTCTGGACTGCCCAGCACTACACATTTTCTTGAAATACAATTTGGTTCAGTGGGTTAATAGGCAATTTGTTGCTGTGCTGCTTCCACTGCCTGGCTCTCTGTAGCATGTCAGTGTTGGCATGGCTTTGTGGCTGCTGCTTCCCTCAGACAGGAATTCTTGGGTTGTGATATATTCATCTCAGTGGTTTACACAGTAAAACAGGAGGTGAACTTTTAGTTTTTCTGCCAGGGAACAAAACTGTCAGTATTTCATATGCATGGAGTAGCAGGAGCAGCTGTGGGAACCAGCAGCAGAGGGGTCGGCTCTGCGCCTCGGGCAGGGACATCCTGACAGGAACACCCAGACACGGTGTCCATGGGGTCTGTAAAACCAAAATAGTGATTACTGGGACAAGAAGTGCAGGGCTGTGCACCAGTCCTGCCAGCTGTGAGCCAGTGGTGCCTTTGGGAGTGTGGGACAAGAGCACAGGATGCAATTCCATGGGGAATCTGGGTCTGTTGGGCCGTGTATGGCTCAAGGCAACATCTGTGTTTCTTTGCACGATGCAAGGATACAATTTCTACATTTTGTAGGTGCTTGTAGGCATTTATAATTATAGCAGTGCTGCAAACAGAATCATACTAAACAATAAAAACAAATAAAAATCATCCAATATTAACATAAAATGTTTTTATGCATTTTACTGAAGTAAATGAGCGTATGACCGCTCTTTTGCTTAGCTATAAAAGCATTAAGATGCTTGGAGAGGTGAATGTGTAGCTGCTTGCTTGTACCTGAAATGATGATTTTTGCTGTGAACATCAAATGTACCCTCCTGACGTTTATTTTAGGAAGGGTATTTTGCAAATGAAGCGAGTTTTTGTGTCCATCATACAGCAGCAGCCTGGGCCCTTTGAACGTTTCAGAGGCTAAGGCTTCTCCAGCAGCTGGAGAAATGCTCTGTGAAGGCTTCTGCTGCTGGCTCTTCTGTTGATCTAAACAAAGAGGAGAGCAAGGAGACGAGTTGCAGTTTCAGAGTGTGTAATTCTGCCAAGAGCAGAAACACGGTTTCTGCTGAAGCGTGATGAATGATGCCACAGAAGAAAGAAGCCTTGTCAAATTTAAAAGAGCAAGACTGAACAAATTTAAGGTCTGAAAATGAACTGAAACTCCGTAAGGAAATACATCATTCAAGCTCTGATTCCTGGACTGCATCTTTGAGATAAAAACCTCAGATTTACTGGTTTAGTGCTGCTGCAGAATGAGGAAACCTGGCTTCACCACTGGCATTTGGTTTCACTTTGCTTTTGAGGTCAGTTCTGCTACACTGAACTTGTGAAATGGCAGAACTTTCCCTTTCTGTTCTTATTCTAACATGTTTTAATGAATATGTTTTAAGAATACTTTACAGTACTTTACTTGCCTCATAAGTGGCAAGGAGCACAAGCTAAGGAATACCTAATCAACCTGCTGCAGTAGTGTGGTATATTTAATGTTTATAAAGACAGGTTTTACCTGGTCATATAAACACATGCCTGTCAGACCTTTCACTTCATTACATACTCTTCAAATTTCTGCTGAGCCTCTGGGGCATTTTCCCCTAACTTCTGTGGTCTTTTACTTTCCTACAACTGGCTCAAGCTGCAGCATATCAAAACTGAGACTGACTGGCTGCTCTTCCTATTCACTTTCCAAATTCTCATTAATGATTGGATGTTTTTCAGTGGATGCAGTTGCTGTGTTGACTTACAGCGTGTTCCTGCTTGACCCTGCACAGGGATGGATGTGTCCAGTGCACGCTCTGAGCCAAAATAATCCGAGTCTGTGCTGTGGAACTCGACAAGGTGAACCCGGCCACGCAGCAGTGCTCGGGATGAATTTCCTGTCACGTTGATTACAGTCACTTGTATAACGTTCAAGCAAGGCTGCTTTGGAATGAAACACACTTGTCAGATCTGTTCAGTGGTGGTTAGTTCTGATTTTGCATTTGTTTCAAGGACTGAGTATCTGATTCTCTTGGTCAGTGAGGATGTAGAATGCTGTGCACCGTAAGGGAATGTTGATTAGTGAAAGCATCCGCATGGCACAGTGCCAGCTTTTTCTCTATCATCCTGAAACTCCTGCTTACAGCAGAGATCTCATTATTTTGTGTAAAAAAAAAAAAAAAAGGCAAATAGCATCCAAATACTATTAATCTTAATATAAGCCTACCGTGCAGTGAGGCAATTAGCTCGACACACGGAGTACAAATGAAGGCCTCGGGAAGCAGCGGCTTCTTTTAACTGTGCTTGGCATTTGTTCAGTTTCATGGAGTGGAAGGACCTTATGCAAAAATCTACAAGTTGCAGTTTCAAAGCATGTCATGGGCTACGTGAAAAACATGGTTTCCTGTAAAACCTCCTTCTGGAGTCCTGCATTGCAGAATATGGCCAGAACTTGTGGAAAAAACAAAGCCCCCAAGCTGGAAGGGGGTTCCTCGTCTCTGCTGCTGTGTATTCCCAAGTGGAGCAGCCAGCATTCACTGTCCCAGCTCCAGCTCCCAGTCTCTCATCTCCTTCCATGAGTCAGCACAGCTCAGAATCAGAGGAATGGAGAGGGTTAAGCATTCAGGGGACAGTTCTCTTTCATGCTCTGTGTTGTGTATCCAATCCAGTCCAATCAAGTTCAGTAAGTATTCCTCTATTCTAGGAAATATTTGGTTCCTGGATTACTCCCTTAGTTTCCATTCCTGAATTTAGTGATGTTTTTCTGAGCCAGAGTTTTTAATGGTTTGGGGAGTGTTGCTGCCTTTTCCTTGTATTTTTTTCTCTCTATATCATTTTTTTTTAGTTTGTTTTTTGACACATTAAATTTAAACCTTTTGTGTGGACTGGTTAAGACTGGCATTAACCTGCTAGTAAAGTGGAATTACTTAGAATTGCAGATCCTCTTCAAAAACCATCACTCCCAGTCCTGACTGTCCACACGACATGGCGGATCCTGGTCCTCTTGTCAGATTAGCCCTGGAAGTGGAAGGACATTAGTCTTTCCATGGAGGTTTTTACGTAATTGTTTTATGTGGATCCATAATTGGATCCATAAATCCATAACTGTTTTGCCTGGACCTTGGCAATTCAAGCCACATTTGAAGTATTTTTGGCTTATGTCTGGAATTTGCACCTTCTGCCCATTTATCAGACCTGGAGGACTTGCCAGCTGCCTTGCCCTTCTTATTTCTTTCCTATCTCTAGTAAGAATTTTTACAGAAGAAAGACACACCTGCTGATACTCACTCTTGACACTTTGACATTCTTGAGGAATGCCTGTTCTTTCCTGGCTGGATATCCATAACTCCCTGACAGTGGCCTGAATTATGATTTTTTAATTTTATTTTAAGATTGTCTTCTTGGGATGTCTGAGTCCAGCCTCTTTCACCTTCTGTGAGCATTTGGAATAGAGTAACACAGTAGATATTCCTGTCTCCTGCCTTGCAGTGCTGGGGATGTGCCAGCTGTGAGCAGAGCAGTCTGGGCACCATCTCTCGCTTTCCCCAGTGTTGGCTCCCACATTCCTCTTGGAGAAGAACGCCAAGTGTTGGAATGCTGTGCCTCTATGGCATCCCTCCTTATCTGCTGCTGTTCTCTATTCATGCTAAAAAATCTGGGAGTTTGTTTTTGTTCTTTTGTCTTCATCTTGTGGCTTTCTCAACTTGTTTCCCTCTTTAAGAATTCCCCGAAGAGTGTGACTAGGGATGTGGGTGCATTCTTATTTTGATCCTGATTCTCTGTCTTTCATTAAAACAAGAAAAATCCCTGCAATCCTAAACTAATGTGTCACCTTCTCTTGATTTTTTTTTTGTTTGTTTATTTTGTTTTGTTTTGTTACTGTTCTCTAGGCCTGAGAGCAGCATCCTGCAGTTCAAGGAACTGGGAGGGCTTTGTTGGGATTATTTCAGTGTGTATCCTGTGTATGTTTACAGATATGTTTGGTTATGATGGTATATTAACTCACAGGGCCTCAGAAAGGATTTAAGTTTGAGATAGGCTGTTAAAAGACATTCTTATTTGGTGCTGGCAGGAAATTTATGGGATGTATTTACATAGTTATTGCAGGGAGTTGTTGTGATTGACGGTGGCTCTCACTGTTCTGATTCAAAATAAGGAAACACAGAGAGTGTAAACTCCTTGCTTGTAACCCCACAGGAGCTGCTGTGCTTTGATGTTTGGAGAAGGTGAAGAGAATTTCCATCACTGAGAAGGTTAGAAAGTCTGGATTAAAGTTGTAAACTCTTCAGAAAGATGTTTTGATTAAACATGTGCCTAGTTTTGTTTGATCTTCATAGATATAAATTTCTGTTCTCTGGTAAACTGTTCTCTTTGCCAAGTAATTAAGAAATAAAAAGTAAGTTGATATTGCAGCTGGCTGTGTGGGAGCCTGTTCTGTGATGGTTTTTATCTTAATCTTAGTGTTTCCACGAGAAATGGGCCTTGTGTAACTGGGTAAAGACTGACACATTCCAAAAGAAATTATGTGATATTGGGGGTTTATTCCTTCAATTTCTGTCTACTGTTGCATGAATGTTTGGAATCACAAAACTTTGAAAATTGCATAGGCATCGATCTTTAGTTGAGCTCCTGTATTTGATAACTTGGATGTGTGTTGGGCTGTTCTTAAGTGCCCTCTAAACAGAATTGACCAAGGTATGGTTCTTTCTTCCATTTTCAGGGTCCAAACTCCTCTCTCTCCTCATGACAGATGAGTCACTGGTGTCTCTGAGATACAGGGGGATTTCTGCACATGGACAGGGATTTCTCACTGGACTTTTACTGCTCAATTCAGACCTTATTTGTGGAAAAGCTACAAGTTTCCTCTTCAGGGATTTTTAACTTACTGTTTTTCTCCCTTTGTAATAAAATTCTGAATATTTTAGTGTCTGTATCCAGCATGGATGTATCTTTCCCTGGTTTACATTCAGTGATCCTGCCTGTGTTTCCATGCCAGTCTCACAGCACAGCTGCTGGGGTTGTAACGTCAGTCATCCAACAGCTCATTGAGGAGACCCTCAAATTTGACAACCAAAACTTGGGTTTGATTTAATGACTTGAAAGGGAAAATTGGATTAATTAAATGTTCAAAACTGATCAAGCTTGAAAGCAGTGAGCATTTTGGCAGCATTGTAATACCTGTGGTGTGGCTCAGCCTGCGGCCTCTGACAGCGGAGGAACACTGGTAGCAGGTGAGAGTCAGTCTTTGGGTAAGAACACGAGGATAGAGAGATCTCTACAGTGAGACTTCTCTCAAATGCTCTATCAGTGTCCCCCAGTGGGGGGCATTTTTCATGTAAAATAAGTAAGGCAGGGCAGGGATGTTGGTTAGGGATGCCAGAGGCTGTGGGCAGGCTGTGAATTCTGGTGCAGATGGTGGGGTCTGCAGTCGTGCCAGCAGTTGCTGAGTGCACCAGGGCCTGGCCACCCTCTGTGAGTCCTCACCTGGAAGATACTCCTGGCTTAACTAACAGCACTGTTAATTAACCTGTGCTTAATCTTTGTTCTCCTGTCTCTTTCCCTCAGGAATATAAACAGAAGCTTGCTCGGGTAACCCAGGTGCGCAAGGAGCTGAAATCCCACATCCAGAGCCTTCCAGACCTGTCACTGCTGCCCAATGTCACGGGAGGTCTGGCACCTCTGCCATCTGCTGGGGACCTGTTTTCAACAGACTAGAACAAACCCTGTCCCCCAGTTTCCACTATTACCAGCAGAAGTAAGAAGACTCTGGTGTTGGCTGGAAGTCCAGTCTTCCAAGTTCTGCAGTAGGAAGGAACTTACAGACCCTGCTTTCAACCTCTTGGCTGCTCGTGCTCACCCTCTCTCTGTGTACACTGGCTCATGTGAGGGGAGGAAGAGGAGTGAGTTCTCTGAGCTCTAAAGGGAGTGGGGGTGGTCCATACAGGCAAACTTCTCTCAGTTTTTTCCCATATTCCTTAGTTACTGTTTGCTCTTAGCGCTTGCTGCCCCCACAAAAGTCATGAGAATCATGTACACACATGCCTGGGAAGCTTTCAGAGGAAGGTTGACTGTGAGGCATCTTCCCTCTGTACAAATATTGTGTTATTTCTGAATAAGTCTTATCTGTTTTAGTTGGGTTTCTGAGCCTCATCTCTGAGAGCAGTGGAGCCTGGAGTGGGCCTTGTAGGGGGGTGTGTGCATGTGAGTTCTGTGCCACATCAGCATGAGGGGAGGGCATCTGCTGAGCAATGGGACAGGGAAAGGCTTTTCCTAAACCTACAGTTCCTCATTCTGCTGTGGGCCTGTCGTGAGGATAGTTCCCATTTGGCAGGGGCATAAATTGAAATCACAGGCAATAAAAATAAGCAGCTTTTCTTTGTGAATTAGAGATAGACTCAAGTTACACTGTGCTGAGCAAAGCAGAACTGGATGTTACCTAAGTGGGAGTGGAAGTAAATTTTGTTCTAGCTACCTTAGATTTATACCACATTTTTCCTCTTCATTATACAAAGTTAAATAGTGATGGAAGCTTTGGTTTAATGAACTGAGAGCCTGGAGTGGTGTATGGCATCTGCTGGTGTCCCTGTGACAGGTGTTGTCTGGTCTGCTCTCAGGATGGTTACATTGAAAATACAGTGCTATAAGCTCTCTCCATAGCTTTAGTGAAGTTGTCTGATGCACAGAAGTTAAATGTGGTATAAATATTTATTTATATAGAAAATAGACCCATATATATGCACATATCCTGTATGCACATGTACCATGTCCATGCATGTAGATATTAGAAGGATGTACTTAATTTTGTGTCACAGATTATTGTGAGTTGATTTTTATAATCAGGAAAAGTGTAAAAAAAAAAAACAAAAACAAAAACGAATTTAAAAAGCTCTTAATTCCATTATGTTGCTGGCTAGTCTTTTAGCTGCCAGGGGTGTAGTTACATTTCAGTTTGCGTGTTAGGTCTGACAAGCTGGACTCTGATCACTGAACCATTCCAATTTGGATACAATTCTGTTTAAATTTAGCACCTCTCACTATAAACAGGTTAAATTTCTGGAGACACTTGATCTGGTAACGCAGGTTTTGCAGCACAGAGGCCGAAGTGAGCTGAGGTGCTGTGTCTGTGCCTCCCCAAGGTCTCGAGCTGCTGGTGTCAAAGCTGGGAAAGGAAACCTGCAGAAACACAAAGCTCGTTCTGCTCCACATTAATTTATTTTGCAGGGTGTTCAGTAGCCCATTCAGCACTCAGTTACAGCAAACAACACGGCATCTTTTGATCACTAAGTTGTTCAGAAGCTCACGTCCTTTTCCTACTGACAAGTACTTCTTTTTGTCCTTTTTTAACGCTCCTTGCACCCTCACTGCCCAGCCAGGAAATGTGTTTTTAGTTTACAGGAATTTTTCCAGTGGCAGAACTGTCTGTTCCCTGAGTTGGTTTGACTGTGCAGCCTTTTATGGTCCAGACTTTAGATAAAGCACTGTACATTCTCTCTGCTTTTGCCAAAAATGAAAAACAAACAAAAAAAAATCCCACCAAACCTCGAGAACCCAAACCAAAAGACTCTTTTCCATCCTGACTCAGCTTATGGAGTTACCCCAAGGCTGCTTAAACCAAGTTATTTTGAGCATTGATTGAATGTGTATCCATTATAGGACAAAAAAGCTGTCAAAAAATGATGTAGACAAATGTGTTGGCATCTCACACTTGTGTTTCTGGCAGATCTGTGAGAGAGTTGTCTTTTTTTTTCCTTTTTAATTGAAATGTTTTGATTTTTTTTTTCCAAATATATGTGTGTGTTTTATTTTGCTTAATTTAAATGAAGTCTTGTGGGTTTTAATTGTATTTGTTTTACTTTTTGGGCAAAGGGCATCTGGTGAACTGGGTGACATTCTCTCAAGGTTAAACAGATTTCCCCACGGTGTGTCTTTTTTTAACAAAAGCTTAAATCTGTATATTGAATTGACTTAGGAATTAATTTAGACATATAGGCTGCCATTTGACAGCAGTATATTCTGAAATGTCTGATAGATATCTATTTTTGAATAAAGAGGGTGTCATTGAACAGTAGTGGCTTTACTTTTCTTTCTTCAGTGCTCTGGCACCCATTGGGTTTTGTTTGGGGTGCCTCCCTGCAGGAGCACCAGGAGCTACTGTTCCAGCAGGATCAGTGTGATCGAAGCCTTTTGGCTTTGGGGGCCTTCACATCGCCCTGGGAGTTAATTCTGGGGGTTTTGGGGAGGCTTAGGGGGTTCTTCAATTAACTGGTCTGCAACAGCCTCTGTGGGCAAGCAGTAATTGTTTCATATGCCTCAGAGAGTATCTGCAAAGCGGATTATGTTTTATACTGATTTACAAATCTTCCCTTAAAGGAACTATATTTAGCACTGCTCTCACAAAGCCGTGCAGGGGTTGGGACGTGGCGCTGTGGGAGCAGGAGGGAGCTGGTGCGGTTCCTCCCGGTGAAAACCACCTTTGTGTGGTGGTGTAGGAACTAGGGTGGGGTTTTCAAAGACATGAATGTGACAAGGTACTGGCTGTCCTTCCTTGCCTTTGAGAATCGAGTTTTTGTTGTTTTTTTTAAGAACTGGAACAAACGCCTCTGAAAATATGTGGCTGTTAATGCAGCTGTCTGTGCAGTTTAGTGCCTCAGCGCACTGGTGTGTTCCCTTCACTGTGTGCTCAGCAGGGATTGCTGTGTAACCAAAGTGTTGGCTTACATACCTGCACGAGGTGAGAACTCTCTCCTGGCTCACCAGCAGGTCAGTCTGTGAGATCCCAGGTTGTGATGGTCATCAGGAAGGGCTGCCAGAGTCTTGGAGTGCCGAGGGAGGTGGGCAGTTGTGCTGCCGGCATTTCGATGGGGGTGAGATGGTGTGGGCTTCATCCATCTGCTTATTTGGGCCAAATGTTGCTATGTTCCCTGGTCAGTTCCAAACTTCATGTGTGTTTATCTTCGGGATTAGATAGAAAAAGCATAAAATGTGTCTCATGCCATCTGAAAAAAAAAAAAAGACCTGATAAAACAATTGGGTGAAATGTCACTGCAGACACGGCGCCGGTCTGCTGGACTGAGGCCGGGACACATATTTGCCAGTGATTTCACTGGCTTTGGGATGTGCCACAGGCATCCACTGCCTCTGTCCTGTCTGCTAGAAGGCAGCAGTAGATAGGAATTGGTTTCTTTATTTGTATTTTCAGTAGCGGCTTTACATAACAACATTTAGCCAGAAGTTTAATAAAGGCCAGTGGCCTCACAGGCCTCCGTGGGTGCTGGAGCAGATGAAACTGTGGTTGTGCTGGTCCAGAACGTGGATCAGTGCTCCTGGCTGTGAGATACCCAGGGCAGTGGGCAGGGGGAAGGCATGGAGTGGAGGTGAGCTTCACCTGGGAGAGAGCAGCAGCACTGGGGAAGTGCCCCAAATCCTGTGCCAGGCATCCCCTTGTTACTGACCTGCCTGGTTTCTGCTGTGTTTTTCAGTGAAGCAGCTGTCCCAGAGAGATCATCTGTCCCACTGATGGCCACAGCAGATGACAGCCATCGACTGCTGCAGGGTTTGAGGCTTTTTGTGTGCTGTCCAGGGAATGGAGGAGGAAAGGATGTGTTAAAACAGGACACCCAGTTGCTTCATGTGTTTCCTCAGACTGAGTTAACTATGAAACATTTTTCTTCACCTTAAACTCTGTCTGTGTGTGTCTTCACAGTTTTTCTGATGTTCTTCAAGGGAAGATTAATGTTTGTCTTGGGAGACTGAGAAGCATCAAACAGGTGTGGTGTGTTCTGACCAGCCCAGCAGCAGCAGGAGGAAACACCCAGGATCTCCTCTGGGAAACCTCAGGAGCAGGCAGGGGATTCCAGGGACCAGCCAGCACAGGGCAGCCCCTGGATGGGGATGTTAAAAGAAAATGAGCACTTTGGGCACAGAAATGCCCCCTCAGCAGAGAGCAGCCTGAGGGGCTGATGTTCTACATCCCATCAAGGCTGGATTCTGGGTTTGCAAATCCATGTCCCTTGGCTCAGGGATGTGATGGGTTGCAGCCTGGCTGGCTCATGGTGGCCCAGTGTCACTCTGCTGCTGACAGAGCAAATCTGTGTGACAACTACTAGTTAATCAGAAACAGATTTAGGGTCTTGTCAGTTCTTTTTGGGAGAGATAAGTCTTGTCCCTTCTTTCTGAGAAGAGCTAAGTCTTGTTTTTTCATTCTGGGAAGAGCTAAGTCTTGTCCCTTCTTTCTAAGACCTAAGTCTTGTTTCTTCTTTCTAGGAAGAGACAAGTGGCTGACTGTCAGCACATCGCTCTGCTGCCAGCACCCAGCTGACTCTCACCAGTCCTTACTGTTTGTGTGTCAGCCCAGCCTGCTGTGAGGCGCAGGATGGGGACCCCAGGGAGGGACGAACCAGGGGCTGCTCCCCTGGGAGGCTGCGTGAAGGGAACAGGCAGGCACAGAAAGGCTCTGGGAGTTACAACTCCACGGGATGGCCATGCTGGAGGGGCAGACACCATCTCTTCATGGTGTCTCCTGCACATCCCATGGCCATGGAAGAGAGGGTGGCTTCCTGCAAGGGCAGAGCGGGACCTCCTGCCGTGTGGGGTTTATGGGTCTTTCGCTGTTTGGTGGTGCCTCAGGTGTCTCATTGGCTCAAGGAGGGTAGAAATGTGTCCATGGGTGGGGGAGGAGGGAGACCTTTGGAGGGGCAGCGGCGTTTGGAAATCCCACAGATTTGTTCCTGTGGAAGCTCTGATTTATGGGAGTTTGTTCTAGTTTTGATCCATCAATGAAGGTAAGTTAAAGGTCCTCAAGTCTAAAATGAGTTTACAGTCAGTTCTTGGCAAGTCAGCATCTCCAGCGAGCCGAGGTGTATCCGTAACCTCCCTGACACGTGAATGCTCCCGCCTGGCTTTGGCACTTGGGCTAGTGCTGAATTACAAACCCTCCCACACAGTGGATGCTGGAAATATTTAATTCATAATTTACTGCTCGCGCAGCAAGAGTGTGAGAGGGTCTGATGGATGCAACGTGGGACCACATCAGTGACCCGGGATGAGCACAGGGAGGTGGATGCAGCACAGGACCATGTCAGTGATCCAGGATGGGCACAGGGAAGCTGACCCCAGTTCTGTGGATAATGGAGGACAAACCTGAGAGCCAACCCCCGCCGCCAAACCGTAACCACAGCGTTTGGAGTCTGTTCCGAGCTCGTTTCTCGTCGGAGCAGCCTTGCTCTGCTGAGGCTCAGATGGATGGGAGTGACCTTCAGGAATAGCTGTGCTAATGTTTATTTTATCAGGACCCAGCTCTGAAGCAGTGGAGCTGCTGGTTATTTTTAACCCAGGCGCTGAGCAGCTGGAGGCCTGGCTCAGCAGAGCCCAGTAACAAATGCTCTAAAGCAGGGCCGTGCATCATCGAGGGGCTGAGGAATGTTCCTGACAGGGAAAGCAGTGCTCGTTGTGCCATTAACTCCTTCGGGGTTCTTTGGAACTCCCTTTGCTCTTGGGACTGATGTCTGGAGGGTTGGTGCTGCCAGAGCTGGGGGCTGGTGTGGCCCCCACTGTTTGCCCTGCCTGCAAGAGAACCCTCATTCCCATCCCTCCTGGAACTCCTACCCTGTCCCCATGCCATGGGGTGACCGTTCTGTCTCCTGGGAGAGCTGCTCATTGTTCTTCATCGCTCCCTGGGCCAGACCTCCCCTCTGACCCACTGCACCCCATGGGGGTCCCAGCCCCCAGCTGTCTTTTCTCATTGCGTTTGAGAAAAGCAGGACAGGGAGATGTGGTGGTTAAAGCTCCACAAGGTAGGGGGAAATGGATCACATGGTTCTCTGGGAGGGTTGTCTTGAAAGGTTTTGTTGGCTAAATGACGTGCTGCTGTGCATGAAGCCTGGGCCCAACAGTGCCCATCCCAGACCAGGGGTGCCCACTGCAGTCCCACACTTGGGAGCTGGGGCTGGGGCTGGGACAGAACTGAGATGGGTCTGAGCTTGGCCTCCCATGGGAGAAGCAGAGCTGGGGTGTGGGGAGTTCTGGCCATGAACCCCAGTTTGGCTCGTGGGAGCAGCGGCTGCGCCTGGAGTGCTGCATGTGGAGATTTTATCTCATCCTAAAGATAAACACAAAGGGAAGCTGGAGGACAGGCTGTCCTGGGTGGGAAATGCTCCCAGCTGCCCGTGGACCGTAGGTGGGATGGGAGA
>NW_021939960.1:9074432-9081607 GCF_001715985.3 Manacus vitellinus | reverse complement strand
ACTGTGGGAGGGCAGGGGGTCAATAGGGCCTGTCACCCTCCTGGCCCCCTGTCACCCTCCCTGGACCTGGGATCCCTGTGGGGTGGCCAAGCCCCTTCCCCAGCGAGGTGTGGTGTAGGGATGCTCTGAGTCCACAGGGAACAGCACAGCCCTGGCTCCTGCTGTGCCCCAGGACCACCCTCCCTGGGGATTCGAGGCACAGAAATCCACCCCACTCCCAACATTCCAGCCAGGTGAAGAGGGAAAAACTTACAGTTGCTTGACCCGCTGCCCATGGGTGAGGCCGGAGCCCTCCACCACGAACACACAGTTGCTCAGAGGCACTTCAAGGGGGTTCACCATGCTGATCTCTGCCACCAGCTTCCGATTCTGCATCGGCTCTCCTAAAATCTGCAAGTAGGAGAAGTTGGACCCCCAGCACCCACCATTCCTGGGGGCCGTGGTGCTCCCCCTGCCCTGGGCCTGGTGGGATGGATGCAGGTCCAAGGAGATGCAGCCCTGCCCCCCAAAACCAGCCTGGGATGGGAGACTGGACCCTCACCCTGATCTTGATTGGCGGATTCTCAACATAGACATCCCTGACAGCCACCATGACGTCGCCGGTCTGGTGATCAGTCAAGAGAGCCACCACCTTGATGAGGTTGTCCTGGGTCAGGCTGTCCTTGTACTCCTCGTACAGGATGCGCATGGGCACCCTCTTCTCTGCAAGGGGAAGCAGAGCAGGGTCAGCACCCACAGCACCCCCAGCCCGGTGCTGGCAGGCACCTTCTCCTGGGATGGTTTGGACTCCCCAAGGAGCTTCTCGAGGCTCCTTGCAAGGATGGCGGAGCTGGGGTCCCTGCAGGATTGGGACTCCAAACCCAGGTGCCAGAAGGGATGTTGAGGGTGTGAGGAGGAGAAGGAGCCATGTCCTAGGGCAAGACCCCAGGATTGTGCCTGCACCAGGATCCCAGAGGGACTTTGCAAGCCCTTGGCAGCCAATGTGGGCAGCAGGAGACAGCCTGGCTCCCTGGCAGCTGCCTTCACTCAGCCCTTAGCTGTTGTTTATCCCAAAGTCCTTGGGGGACGGAGCTGTCTGGAGCTGAGGGGGAAGGAGGCTGAAGGGAATCAGCTGCAGAGGTGCCTTGGCAAGGACCCCTGAGCAACTGTGACCATGGAAAATAGAACCTGCCATTCCTGGGGCAGGGCACAAACTGCCATAGCATCAAATGAGGCCATGGAGAGAGGAACAAGCCTGGCTCCCTGCATCAGCGCAGAGCACTGGGGTGCCCTAATGGATACGGTCTGGGGAATCCTGAGGTCTGTATTCTGAGGCAGCAGCTGGGGGCAGAAGCTTCAGGAGGTCGTAATTAAAGCTTCAGAGAAAATTACATCCTTTTGGACAGGAACGTTAAGGACCCCAAAGGCCAGCAGTGCTCCTCTAGGGCAGGGTGGGCACACGTGGCCCCCCCGTCCCCATCCAGCCCTGCAAAAGGCTCTGAGCAGGCGCTGGTACCTGCTGGTGCCTCTGCCAGTACGAGCAGGGGCACGTCCCACTCCCCTCCACAGTGTTGAGAGCCGAGAGCCAGCACATTCCTCATTCCTGTAGCACTGCTCAACACCTGGCAGAGCGCCGAGCTCTGCGTGTGCTACGGGCCGGTGAGGAGCAGGGCTTGGCACAGGGTAAACATCTGGCTGTTCCAGGACAGCAGATGTGTGGCCTTTCCAAGCCCCGAAGGGTCTCTGGCAAGTTCACATAAACCCAAACTCATGTTTAATGAGCAGATGATGATGTTCATGTGTGACAAGGGCGAGGGAAGTTCGGGGGGCCATGCCAGGACAGCTCCGTGGCTGAGTGCCGGGGGACATCGCGCCCACCCAGCGAGACACCGAGAGCTTCAGTGCTGCTGGCCAGTAAACCCAGTGCCTCCCACTTCCTCCAACCTGGGACTGTGTGCTTGGGGCTGACCCCGGCCAGTCCCACTCTCCCTGCAGTGGGAGCCCAGCCTAGCCTTGAGGTGTGTGGGGAAGCAGGAGGGATGCAGACGAGTGCCATGGAGGGCCCTGGGGGTGCGCCCAGCTCGCTCCCTCAGCATGACAGAGCAGTGCCTTGTCCAGTTCCAAATGCATTTTCAGCCTCTGCCTGAGCAATTTCCTCATCCTCTCATAAAGATTAAAAATCCACAGATAGCTAAGGAGGATGTCCCCGAGGGGCACTGCCCACTGAGCAGCTGAACATGGGCATTCTGCTGACCCCACACGCAGCAGAGCAGCCCCCTCTCCACCAGTGGGTCCCTTACCTGACCGGGGCTCGAGGTCAATGTCGATCAAGTCCGTGAGGCCGCACTGGGGCCCGGTGGTGCCATTGTAGCTGGTGGTGCGGGCACACAGCCTGACACTGCAGACACGTTCCACATCCGTGTTGTTGTTGATGACGGCAAAGACATCGAAGTCACAGCCCTTGTTTGCACCCTCTGACACCTTGATCTTGAGGTGCAGCGCCTCATCCTCCTCCGGGACGGACTTCTTCTCATGCTCTGCCTTCGCAAACACCCTCCGCTCCTCCTCAGACCCTGCAGTGTACGAAATTCCTGTGATTCCCGGGGATATGGGGAGGGAATGGTCCGGGCTGTTCTGCCCTGAACCCCGGAGCCCTCCTGCTGCAGTTGTTTCCCAACAGCCACATCCCCCTCCGGGTGTCTCTGCCCCTGCAGCTCCCCGTACCCTCCGGATATTTGTAGTTGTGGGTGATGTCCTCCCGGCTGTCCTTTCCCACGCTCTTGGTGCTGATGTTCTTCCCCACCACTGAGGACTGGATGCTCTGCTTCTCCATCCCATCGCCCTGCACCACCCAGTACACCACGTCGGCGTTCACCTCCGCGAAGATGAAGGGGATGTCGTACTTCAGCTGCATGTCGCCCTCTTTGATGGCTTTGACGGGGGCAGGCCCGCAGCAGAAAACTCCTGCAGGGAGCAGAGCCACTGTCACCACCCCCAGGGTTCAGCCACTGCAGGGGTAAGAGGTGGCCGTGGTGGGGTGACCCTGCCGTGTCACAGCACGAGGTGGATGCAGTGTGGTGCACGTTGTACCTTCGCTCTTCTCCTGGGGCGTCGGATCCAGCACCTGCCACCCGTCGTAGTCACCTGCCAGGTCTGGACGGGCCATCCAGGACTCCACCCAGCAGTGGAAGTTCCTGCAAGGGAAGCCAGGATGCAGAAGCCTCAGCCTCCTCCAGCACCCACCAGGCTCCGGGCCAGGGGCAGAGGCAGCCCTGGGGATGGGCAGGCTGTGGTCCCGCCGTGCTGCTCACCAGATCTTGTCCCAGGACTGCCGCTCCTGCCCCCCCTTCTCGTTGAGGTAGCGGTCGATGGTCAGGTTGGCATTTGTGTCGTGGGCTGAGTTGTAGTTGGTCACCACCCGGGTGGGGATTCCCAGGCACCGCATGACTGTGGGGAGTAGGGCAGGGTGAGACAGGGGCCCGGATTTGCACCACTCCCATCCCACAGAGCCTCAGGTTTGCACAGTCCCTGTCCTGTGGATCCCCAGTCCTGCATGACTCCTGCCCTTCCCGTTCCCTGGCAAAGGGGTGCCCAGGGACTGATGCCCTGGGAGGAGCTGGTTCCCACACCTGCTGTGCACAGGCGAGCTGGGTGGCACACGGCTCTGACAGTCTGACAGGTTTGATATTGCAGCAGAAAAAAGGCACAAAAGCGTCTGCGAGAGCTTTGGAGGGAGAGTGTGGGCAGCCGTGCTGAACCCCGGATTTCATCTCCCAGCTGTCTTTCACTGCTCACGGAGCTCCCTGGGGAGCAGGGAGGCAGTTACAGCGCTTCAAAAGAAGGCTATAAAACTCTGCGAGTCACTGAATATCTACTTTAGTTTTCTCCTATTTCTCTCCTCTAAAAAGGGTCTTGTCTGTCTGTGAAACATCAATGCATGCACAGAGGCAGCACTTTTTCTTGAGGCAAAGCTGCACGAGCATGTGTGAGTGTTTCCCAGCAGCAGCCAGCCTGGAATTTTTCTCCTCTTTTTCCCCAGCCTGACTGCCCCGGTGGCCGTGACATTAATTTGATCTCGGTGGATTCGTGACTTTATTACAAACTTGGCCTTAAGGCCACTTCCCTCCCCCTATCCTGCCCTGGCCCCTCCCTTGCTGCCTGGCCAGGCAGGCAGCGCTGATGGAAAAACCAGAGCCCTTTCCTATAATTTTTTCCCTCTATTTGCCGACAAATTAGAATAACAGAGAGCTAATTGCAAAGGAATCATTGCAGGCTGATTGCAGCCAGCCCCAGCTCTTCCCTCTGGCCACAGCACCAGGACTGGGTGGAGGGCAGGGGGCCGGGCTGGGACATGGCGAGGACACAGGTGACCCCATCCTGTGGGGAAGGGGAGGCCAGAGACATCTGCTCTCACCAGTACATTGCACAGCAGCAAAGACCCAGCACTGGCCGTACTTGACTGGCTGGCACCCAAAATCCTTCCACCTCTTGAGAATATCCACACTCCCAATCCAAGACATGGGGTTTGTCCCATCGTCGTAGGGGTCGTGCCACCGCCCTGCCAGCACCCCCCGGTCCTCGTCATTACAGTTTACCTGTGGCAGGAGAAGAGAGGATGGATGGATGGATGGATGGATAGACGGATGGACAGGCATGAGCAGGCTGGGGAGGGAGGGGAAGAGCTTTTTCCCCATTCACATGTGCTGTCGCCCACATTAGCATCCTGCATCCATGCAAGAGCTCACTGGGATGCAGTGCTAATCAGGGATGAATTTTAGAAACAAGTCCTCCAGCCTGGGAATTTGAGTGTGATTATCCCAAAGCTGCTCATGGGATGGTCTGTGACTACCCCTGCCATTCCTCTCCTCTTAAAAGGCTCTTATACATATAGGAGCAATAACAGGAAAGGATGTAAAGGGCAGAAGAAACACCACAGAGAAGGAAAATGGCCTAAGGGGGGGGGGTGGCAAATGCCACCTCTCTGTCACAGCTGTAGCTGGGAGGTGTTTACACCCCAGGGAACGTGGGGTGCTGGGGACACCCTGCCAGGGGCACCCCAGACTCACCATGGCGCTCACCACCCTGCCGATGTACACGGGGTCATTGCGGCGGGAGCAATCCCGGTTCTGGTCCCTCAGGTGTTTGGGGTTTATGTCCAGCATGTTGAGGCAGATGGATAAAATGTCATCCTCGAACTGGTGGAGAGCAGGGAGAAAAGGCATGTGAGGTCCCCACAGGGGCTCTGGCACCTCTCTCCTCCGTCCCTGGCTCATGAGGATGCCCCTGCAAGCAGAACTGCTGGGGCCAGGGAGTCACACCTTCCCAGGGTCCCCTCCCCGGCCATCACCCACTGAGTGACGTCCCCACTCAGCCTGCAAAGCCCACAGATGAGCTCCCGCCCTTGCTCTGGGGCTGGATCTGGCTTCCTGCAGCCACTCGGGGGTCATGCATGGAGCTGACCTCTGTGAAAAACCACGTATTTCCCATCACAGCTGAGTCACAGCCCTTCCTTGAATTGAGCCATGGATCCTGTGGGGGCCCCAGGATCCATGTCCTCACTCAGGGAGGGTGGCCGAGCCCCCCCAGTGCAGGCACTGCCTTATCAGCACCCCCAGCACGGCACCGGGGAGCACGTTATCAGGCAACAGCTCCTTGGCACAGCAGGGCCACCCTGACTAGGGGCACGTGGCTGTGGGGCCCCCAGGAGCCATGTGGAAAACCTCCCCTCGCCCTGCCATGCTTTGAAGTCAGCACATTCCCTCTCGGAAAGGAGATTCCAGTTTCTTTGACCCACATCTGCACCCTGAGGTGCTGACGGCATTTGGGGGGCATGTTTGGGGGGGCACACACATGACACCAGTCCCTGTGCCCTGCAGCTCCGGGGCTGCACAGGCTGGGGTCAGCTGGGAGTCCTGAGGGTCCCAGGGGGCCATGCCCACTCACCTGGCCAAAGTTCCAGGGGACGGAGAAGATGTAGTCGCAGGTGCCCTGGTAGATGAGCCCCTGCTGGGACAGCACATACTCGCGGCGCTCGTTCTCGTCACGGAGGAAAACTGTGTCCTCTGTGGGGACAGCAAGTGATGGGGACAGGGCTCTGCCCCGTGCCACCAGCCCCCTGACCCCCTCAGGGCTACCCCTCCCTGGAGATGCATCCGGTGGGAAATGAGGCAACAGGGGCTGGAACTGCTCCTGCCTGAAAAAACTGCTGAAGAATTTCAGCCTAGTTTGATTTGAGCTGATGGGAAACTTTCAGCGGGTTTGCGGTTTTCTCTTCATTCTTTCTCATTTCTCTGTCTTTCCTTCCTTTTATTTGATGGAGTTGGGTCTTCTCCCAGAAGGGGAGACCTCTCTCCCTCCCCTGAGGGAGCAGTGAGCAGTGGGAGCGGGTGAGCCGAAGCCATTTCACTCACAGTAGCTACTGCTGTGAAAATCAGTATTTACTGGAAATGTTTGCAGAAGGAAACCCCAGACGTCCATCCCCAGTGCTCGGCACAGCCCAGGTTGAGCAGAGCTTCCTACAGCTCCTTATCTCTGTGGACCCAGTATGGAGCATTTGAGATCCAGGAAACCACTCGGTCCAGGGGCAGGGGAGGGACGTGACAAGAGGAAAATCCCAGGGCTGTTAAACCTTGCAGCACTGAGTTGAGCCTCCCCTCTGGGTTCAGCTGCCCAAATTTTACCAACAGAGTGATGTCCCTGTCACTGGAGACCACAGCTGGGTGCCTGGGTGGGAATGGGCCAGATGGGGGCAATTAGGGACAAATGGGGGCAAGTAGAGACAACTAGGGGTAATTGTGTGTCCTAGGGTGGGAGACAACTTACTGCAGGGATTGAATGGAAATGGAAGTAAAGCGGGAATTTCAGGCTAGACCTGAGCTCAGGGCAGGGCTTGGGGCACCTGGAGTCTGCAGTGGGGTGAGATCTGTGGTGACATGCAGCCCCTCAGTGCTGGGGAGCAGCTTGTGCTTGCCTGAACCCAGGAACCCCTGGGCTCAGGAAGGTAAAGCCTCACCTGGGTGCCAGGCGTTGAAGAGCAGGATGAAGTGGCCGATGTGGAAGCTGGAGCCCTGGTACCCGGTGCAGGTCTCCAGTGTCAGGGTGTAGCGGCCGATGCGGGCGCTGGGAGGGGAGCAGAGCGAGACAGAAAGGGACTCCCCGTCCTGCTGCTGCATCACAGCACTCCAGGATGACTCCTC
>NW_021939960.1:9062429-9073964 GCF_001715985.3 Manacus vitellinus | reverse complement strand
GCCCACACAGCCCGGTCCTGCTGCAGCCCAGGGTGTGGGGGCTGGCAGAGCCCAGACATGAACCCCAGACCCCTGTCACTGGGAGCCCCACTCCATGTGTGCAGCCTGAGGCGTTGCTGCAAACATCCCAGGATTAGAGATGACCTCAGTGGCCAAAACGCCGAGCCCAGGACAGCGTGATCCCTGCTGGCCCTTCCAAGTGCAGCCATGGCCAAGCCACCTGCACTGAGCCAGCTCCAGACCTGCTCCCTGGAGCGGTGACACCCAGCCCAGCCCAGCAGCTCCCTGGCCCTGGCTGGCAGCCAGGGCAGTGGTGCCACTGCCATCCACTCTCCCCCACCGGAGCACAGCCCTGGCTGGTCCCCTGCCAGCTCTCGCCCACACTGTGGGCAGGGCATCAGACCAGTCACCAAAAATACTCGTGAACTCATAAGAGTGACACAGTTTCTCCTCCCGGGGAGGCTGGGCTGAGCTCACAGTGTCCTTTTGGCATGGGCCAGCCTGGCGCTGCTGTAGGGTGGGCAGCCACAGGAGCCTGCCTCCTCCTCCTTGTCCTCCTCCTCTTCCTCTTCCTCCTCCTCCTCCTCCTCCTCCTTCTCTTCTTGCCTCCACAGCCCACAGCATCCCCCCGGGCTCCGGCAGAGCAGGCTCTGCTACCACAGCTGCTGCAAAAATACAGCTCTATTCTCACTCTGTTCCTCATCCTCTCTTTCTAGTGGGAGGTGGCACACAGCCTCGGTGGCTCTGCTGTCCCAGGGTGGGGGGACAGGTCTGGCAGTCCCTGCCTTGACAAGGCTGCGGGTCCCAGGTGAGGAATGTGCCGGGGCCATTGCCGGTGGGGTGGCACTGCCACATGCCTCTGCAAGCACCAAAGCACCTTTGCCCTCTTTCTTCAAGAGCTGGGGCTCGGCTGCAGCCCAGAGGAGCCTCTGCCAGCCTGAGCTTTGGCCTGGGAGGCTGTGCCCAGGGTTGCTCCTCCAGAAAAACCACCCTGGGACTGCCTGGCTGTAGCATGGCCTGAAGAAACTTGGAGAGTGGAGGTGGGTGGGCAGCCCCTGTGGGACTGCCAGGGCATGGGGGGAGCTGCTGGTTTAGGCTGAAGCTGAGGTATTCCAGGTTTGGGTTTGCCGCCAGAGCTTTTGGTGTAGAAAAGAAGAGAGTCTGCAAGGAAACCTGGGTGCAGTTGTACTTTGAGTTCTGGACGGGTTGACTCAGCAGGACGTTGCAGACTCAAAATAGCTCTTGCCTGAGAAAGAGTTTCCTCTCCCTTTGCTCTGAGCTGGCGGGGCTGAGCCCCTGCCCGGCAGCTGCACTCAGCCCTGGCAGCAGGAGCAGTGGCCACATCCCTGGTCTTGCTTGGGGGCTGTGCT
Source organism: Manacus vitellinus (assembly GCF_001715985.3). Classification (NCBI taxonomy): domain Eukaryota; kingdom Metazoa; phylum Chordata; class Aves; order Passeriformes; family Pipridae; genus Manacus; species Manacus vitellinus. The sequence goes on along the minus strand of NW_021939960.1, from coordinate 9,072,594 downwards.
GGGGTTGCTGTATGGGAACATTTTTTACTCCAGTGTTTGCATTTCCCAAGCAACCCTCTCTCTGGGGAATGTCTGAGAGGCAGCAGGGCTGGGTGTAAAGCCCATCAGCAGAACTGCTGTGATACCCCTGGCTGAAAAGATTCACTTTGCTGATGTTTCTCAGAGGGGCAAGAGGGTTGGGCAGGTTCCCAGCCACAGCCAAGGCACTTCCAGGTGAGCTGGCAGCTCCAGTGTGCCCCAAGTCTGGCTTGGTCATGGGAGGAGGAGGAGGAACAGGTGGTGGTGGCCCCTTGTTTTATTTCTTCATTGCTTCCCTTCCACTCCCATTAAGGAGATGAGTTTCTACCTATTTGTCTTCTCGTGACACAAAAGCTGTGCACAGGCAGGAACAGGAGGACAGGGACTGTATGAGATGAGTTAGGTCCCCTTGGCACAGCCCTTGTGGGAGCACAGGGGTGCCCTGGGGCAGGGGCAGAGAGCAGTTACACTTGCACAGCCCTCCCTCGTGGCACAAATGTGGGGGCACTCACCTGTGTCTACGTTGAAGGCGAGTTTGTCCACCCCCTCCTCGTAGCCCCGGCCCGAGAAGCACAGGGTGATGGTGAAGGGCTGCCCCCGCCGCACCACCAGCTGCTTGCACCCCATGTCTGCCGTCCGGTGCTCCCGCCCATTGCGCTCCAAGTGCAGGTCCCACGTGTCCAGCACCAGATCTGCGAAGGCAGTGGCATGTACAGCTCTGACCCTGGCACCAGCTGAGCCACGACACACAGCCCCTGGGGGCCACAGACCATCCTGAGCCCTGGGTTGGCACTCTGGAGAGGGATCTGAGCCTCCCCTGCCCACACTGCCCTGTCCTGCCCGGTGTGCCCGGTGCAGCCTTGGGCACTGTGGTTGTGCTGAGCCCTGAGCTCCTTCCAGGAAGGCTCTGCAGGCTGGGCTTGCATCGTGTGCTGCAAGAGGGGCACAGCTTTGGCAGCCGAGCTGACAGCGACGTTCTGCCTTCCTGACCCAGCTTTGTGCTGTGTTTGTGTGCCGTGGGGCTGCCTCTGTACTATCACCATGGAGGAGGGGCACCCTGTGCTGCCAGAGCTGTGCCAGGCCCATGGCTCAGGGCACCCAGCACAGGAGCAAAGCCCAATGCTCAGCTCTGCACTCGGAGGGGCTGTCACCGGGGCTGCTGTCTGTGTGCCCCCATCCCAATCACACGCTGCTGAGCCCAGGAATGCCTGGGATGTTCCTGTGCCTCAGCCTGTCCTCCAGCAGCTTTACTGTGCTATTACCGCTGACAAATTGGTGAGAGCAAGTGTAAGTTCAGTGACAGAGGTGTGTGATGCCCCAGATGCTGCTCTGCTCTGATCCCGGCCCAGGCAGGGCCATGTCCCCACCGCCCTGGGCGCCGCTCAGGAGCGATATCGCTCATCAGCTCATCATCGCTTGAGGCCAGTGACCCCTGACTGCTCTGCAGTGACGCGTTAATCACCAGAATAAACAAAAGCATTCCATGCAGGAGAGCACACAGCAAGCTCAGCGCTGCCTGGGGTGGCTCAGTGGGTGATGCTCAGCTTGCAGCCCCGTGCCACAGCTCTCCCTGGCCATGCCCTTCCCTGGTAGTCACAGAGCCCTCCTGGAACCACTGTGAAATGGAAACAGTTGCCCATGAGCTCGCTGTTCCCAGAGCTAAATGAAAGCACTGCTCCTGGCTCTCTGGACAAGAGGACTCTGCAGTAAGTGCCCAGTGGAGGGCAGTGGGCTTGTCACCATCCCCACCACACTGCTAAAACTGCTGGGACTGTCCATAACTAAGGGCAAGGTCCCTGCAGCCAGTCCATGGGGACCTTGGAGTGTAGATAGAGCACAGAGAGGTCCTTTCCCTCACTGCCTCCCCCTCTGTGAGCAGCACAGCCCTGTGCTACAGCACACGGACCACACGAGTGGAACCTCACTGACATGGACCCAAAGTCATTGTGAATAAGTGTGTTCAGAGAGCAGAACCAGGACTCCTCCTTGTCCCAGTCACCCCAGGGTTATCATCCTCAGCACATTTAGCAAAGAGCAGATTTCTCAAAGCACAGGTGCCTCTACCCCAAACCGATGGGTGCCAAGAGATGTGCAGGGAGGGGGCTGCGGTGCTGCAAGCAGAAGGGAGGTTCCAGGCACCCAGGAGCAGGAGCTGCCCAGTGTGTTGGTATTGCTGCGGTGGTGCCGGGAGCCGGGACAGCCTGCGGCACTGTGGAACAGCAGGGCACAGTGATGCCGTCTCACCCAGAGGGCCCCGTGCCCGTGAGAATCACACGGCCCCATTTCCTGGGACTCTGGGGGCAGCTCTGTGGAAGGCGGGGGCTCTCTCTGCCCTGAAGGGCCACGCGTGAAGGACTCCCGAAGACTGGAAGCTTTATTTATGCCTGAGCCTTCAGAAATCCCCTAACCCTGTCAGGACGTGGGCACACGCTCCTGGCCCAGCTGTCAACTTTCCTTTCCCGGCAAAGCTTTAAATAGCACCAAACTTCACTCCTACGGGTTCTGGCGCCACCCGGGCCAGCGGAAAGTCGAGAGGGAGGGAACGGCGCAGACCCGCGCGGACCCCGCACGGACCCCGCTGGGCTTGTTGCCGTCGCCCCGCTTTAGTCTTTCCCGTTCCCCATCGCCCTTGACTTTGCCGGAGGGTCAGGGACCGGCTCCTGCACCGAGCGAGCAGGGAGCGGCGGGATGGCACCGAGCGCCGGTCGGAGCGGAGGGGGCGCGGCCGGTCGGGACTTCCCGCGGAGCGGGAGCGATCCCGACACGTGCGGGGGGATCGCCCCGCGGTCCTACCTTCGGCCATGGTGCCGGCGCGGGGGGTGCGGGTGCTGCCGGTGCCGCCGGTGCTCGCTCGGTYCCGGTACCTGTCCTGTGCCACCCGCAGCGCTGCTCGTGCCGCTCCTTGTCCTGGTCCCGACGCCGGCGGAGCTGCCCCTCACTACCCGCCGACCGGCCCCATCGCCCGTCCCATTTATCCCGCCCGCCCCCCGCGCCCCCCCGCGCGGCCGGGCCGGCGGAGGGAAGAAAGGGAAAACAAAGTTTCCAGGAAACGCGGAGGTTTTAGGTCCCACCTATTGAAAATAACCACTCCAGAAAAAAAAAAAAAAAAAGGGGGAGCAAAGCCGCTGGCCCCGAAGCCCCCCGGGCTGGCTGCCCCCGGAGTTCCCCGGGACCCCACAGCCCCCAGGCTGGAGCTGGCCCCGCTGCCGATCAAGAGGAGGGGAGAACAAGGGGGCGGAGAGGGGCCGCCTGGCTCCCAGTGAGGTGCCAGGACTCGGGAATGTTTTCTCCTTATAAAGTTCTCTCCCTCCTCTGGCCCCATCTCCACCCTGGCCGGTCCTGGTGGGATGCCTCTGTCGGGAATCGCATCCCCTTTCCGTAACTGCATCCCTGAGAGATGGAGTCTGGAGGGAAAAAGTGTTGCAAACTTTGCTGCTGGACGGCAGATATGTTGGAAACCGAGCTGTTAGCTCTGGGATATGAGTGTACATGTGGCAGCGACCTGCACATTCCCTGGCAGTCCCTGCCCCATGCACTGGCCATCCCTCTCCTGCCTGGGGCTCCCTGCCCCATTATCTTGCCAGTGGTACTGCCTGGGGCTGCTTGGCCTGGTCTGGCCCTCCCTGTGTGTCCCAGGGGTCAGCCAACACACTAGAAACTACCTGTCAAGGGCAGAGGGCTGAGACCCCACATCTCCATGGGCTCTTGGAGTTTGGGAGTGCACCCGTACTTGAGCATGGCTTGTTACGAACAAGGTCTTGAGAAGTTTCTGGACCTCTGGAGTGACTTTGTTCAGTTACTGGTTTTCCTTTATGTGAGTTAAGCTGCCAAAGGCCAGGAGCCAGGATGGGGGGTGCTCCTGGGAGAGCCCTGCACTGACCCTCCTTGTTTGGCCCTTGGACTGGTGTGGAACACTGCAGCCCCTGCACTGGAGGCATCTGAACATTGGGAACCCTCCTCAGCCTGACAGGTATCCTCCTGTTCCCACAGTCCCATCACCCTCTTCCCCTCCCAGGTCTGGTGGTTGGTGCATCACTCCAGGGCTGCTGTGGGTGATGGGACCTTCTTGTGGCTGGTGATGTCCTGCAACTGGTTGGGGTCCATTGCTTGATGTACTCAGGATCACCTCACAAGGTCCCCACACAGGTTGTGCCCTATCCCAATGTACCCTGTCACCCAAGCAAGTGATGCAGCTGAAACTGCTCTCCCCAGACTTGGGGTGGTCCTGGCAAGGGGTCCCCACAAGTGGGCGATGCTTTCTGCTCAGGCATGCTGGGGCACTGTGTTGGGAGGGTCTGCAATGAGACAGACACCTCCTCCAGCTCTACAAAGGGGTTTTTGGTACCAACAGACTTGGTAAGGTCAGAGCACACCAAGGGCAGAGACCAGGAGAAGCCCCATGAGCGGGGGGCTCCTGGTGTGTCCCACTCTGAAGGCACAGGGCTGGTTTTGCAACAGCACTGCCCTGCAATGCAGCCACGGCCGGGGGGACCCCTCTCCTCCTTCACCATCCTTGAGGGAGGCGGGGAGAGAGGTTGGAGTGAGAGCAGCAAATCCTTGCTGAGAGAAAGCTCGGGACAGCTGCTTTCAATGGAAACAACTCATGTGCTGCTCCACCATGTACGTGCCCGGGCTGGGGGTGTGCAGGTGGTGGAGGGGGGGCCTTCGCTCATCTCACCTGCCCTGAGTTGGCCCTGCTTCCAGGGCTGCTTCCTGGGCAGAGGAGCCTCTGCCACCGGTGTTGACAAGTGCCAATGTGTCCGGCCCCGTGCTGGGGGGTGCCAGGTCCAGCTCTGCCTGCACAGGCCCACTCTTCCTCCTGTACCTAGCGCGAACTCTGGATGAACTCCGCAGCGGAGGAGCCGCGTTGGAATGCCTCGTTTGCTTTAGTTAATGTGTGACAAACAGCGAGGACACTGTTGGATGTGGAGCAGCAGGAAACGGCCATTTCTCACTCGGCTGGGAAGCAGAGCAGTTTGTTGCAGGGAAGGGTGTTGGGCTGTGTGGGATGTGTGGGACCAGGCAAGCTGGGGGGCCTGGCACTGGGCAGGCTGTTGGGACTATTTTCTGTCTGGCTTCTTGGCCAAGCAGAGCAGGAACGACTGACAGTGCCTATCCTTGCTCTGGTACCTTGGGCAGAAGTGGCAGGAGACAAGTGCCTGGCTGTCCCCAGGGGCTGTCCCCCAGTGCTGTGTTCTGGGGCTGTCCCCCAGGGTTATCCCTCTAAGTCTGTCCACTCAGGGCTGTCCTTTAGGGGCTATCCAGACTTGGTCCCAGCACGTCAACAAGAGGAAACCTCCCTTGTTTTCAGCTTTAGTGCCCACTTCACTCACACCACATATCGCAGAGGCATCTGTCTGCCCAGGCACTGGAAAATGTTGCCCACGCCACACTGCTGGTATTTTTACTCTCCTTACTAAGACAAGGTTGCATTAAGAGAGTGTTTGCACTGCTGAAGCCCAGAATAACTCCTCATTTGCTCAAGGTGTTCAGTGCAGGACTGCGACTTCCCTTGCCCCCGCCCCGCTCCTGGAGCTGCTTCAAAGCGTGCCGGTCCCTGCCGTGCTGTCCCGCACAGGCAGAGCCGCTGTTTGCTCTCCTGGGTGTGTGCTGGGGAGGCTGCAGCCCCTCCAGTGCTCGCACGTCCTGAGTCAGTCCCTTGTGCAGGCAGATAAACAACCCCTGAAAAGGGACAGTGTCTGCTCTGAGTCGCCCCGTTAAGTCGTCAACCGACTTCAACAGCTCTGCCCATCTCCTGCGGTGCCTCCCGCCCCGCCCTCAGCAGAGCCGCTGCTCCTGCAGCTCCCTGAAGCCAGGGAACCTGTGTTCTCCTCGGTGGAGAGCTCGGCATCGTACCCCCTCCGTAAGGGGGTCGGGCGGGCTGGGATGTGACTTTGGGAAAAGGTTAAAGGGTGAGACAATGTCTCGTGCCCATGATGACTGGAGCATTTGGGGCCGGGGATCCTGGCATCGAAGATGCTGCAATTACCCTTCTCCTGCCAGAGCTCTGATGTCTGAGCATGGAGAAATATTTCCAAGCTGGGGGGGAAAGACCTGTAGCTGCTCCATTTGTGGTCGGCTGAGCCAAAGCACTGGGCAGCAGCCACAGACAGGGTCTGTAAGGGCACTGCAGCCTGGGGTGAGGGAGGGTGGGGCTGGTGATGGCATCACGGGCATTTTGGGCCAGGTGAGCCGCTGGCTTGGTGCTGGCATTGCTCCAGGTTTGGAACTTCGGTTGCCACAGACAGCTCTGGCACTGAGCCAGCAACTTGAGCAAGATGGGCTCGGTGCTGTGCGGGGTTCCTGGGATGGAGGGGTTTGAAGCCGGCATAAAGGGGGGCTTGTTCCCAGCCCTAGGAAGCTGCCTGCCAGGCCAGGCGGTGCAGGGAATGGGCAACCTCTCCTCTGGGAGGAGAAGTGGCTTTTTAAGGAAAAGCAGACTGTTTTTCCACCTGGCCCCACAGGAAGGCCCGGTGTGCTCTGATGTTGCAGCCACAGGGTAGACACAGCCCTGTGAGGCTGAGGCATCCTCTGTCCACGGGGCAGGGGGAGGGATGTTCCAGTGCTGTCGGACACAGTCCCAGGCTCTGGCTCACTGCTCACAGCACATGCCAAGCCAGAGGCTGTTCCCGAAAAGTGCAGAACCTGGACCAGCATGGCCTGAAGGGACAGGCCAGCAGCTGATAACCAGCTTCTCTGGGGAGTCCTGGGGCAAGGCATCCCATCCCTCTTCTAGGGGGGGTTCAGGAGGAATTTGTTATGTCACCATCTTTGTTCTTGGGCCAAGTCTGTGCTTTTGTTCAAAAGAAACGAGAAAGAAAGAAGCTCTCGAAAGTCTCTTCATTTGGTGTCCAAGCTCGGTAGGAGCAGGAGGGCTGAGGGCTTCCCTTGCAGGGCTCCCCAGAAAGCCCCTGGAAAATGGGTCCTGTGTCAGACAGCAGTGATATCTGCTGGAGAGTTGGATTCTCAGTTGTGCCAAGTCTTTCCCTTCTGGTGGCCCCAGGATGGCCACATGGCCAGTCCTCCTGCAGCAGGGTCCCACAGCAGTCATGGGTGGGCTGCAGTGCTGCAGGATGGGCTTGTGTCCAGTGCCAGGGAGCCAAACACGATGTTTTGCAAACTGGTCTGGTTGTACCTGGTGCGAGCTGAATTCCAGCCTCTGGCTGTCATTTCCCAGCAGTTTGTTGGAACCCCCCCAGCCCTTCCTCCTCAGGGTGCCTCTTCCCCCAGGGCTCCACTCCCCGGTAATCCCTCACCACCTTCAGAGTGTGCAGGCTCCAACGGGTCTGCAGGGGGAAACAAGAGGGGTCTGTGCTTCCCAGTTGGTGCATAGCATGTTTGTGCTCCTCCATGAGTACACAGGTCCAGATTTCACGCCTAAAGCTGACGATTCCCCCAGGACTCACACGTGAGCCACACGTGGCCCCCGCTCAGAAGGTCGCCTGTGCCCAACTCTCCTGTCAGCAGCTTCCCTGGGGTGGGTGTCTGCCAAGTCCCTGGGCAAGCACTGGCACACTTTTATTTTCCATCCATCCCTTGGGATGCAGCACAGCTGGGATTTTGGAAAGCAGCTGGGTTGGCCTTGTCCTGGCCAGCTCAGATCAGGCTGAGTTACGTCCAGCCCTCGGAGTTTGACCCTTTGGCGTTACCCTTCAGCCTTCCTGTTTTCCTCTGGTATTGCTGGCTTCTTTGGTTTCCCATTTCTTACAGCAGTCCTGCAGCTCCCCAGAGCACCAGCAGCCTTGGCTCAGTGATGGGTGAGACCTCTGTTTGCTGTGCAGGAGCAGATAACAAAGGGGATAAAAAAGCGGACATCTCTCCTCGCAGCCACTTCCCACGCCAGGACAGAGCTGGTGGCTTTGTGCCACAGCTCAGCTCCCTCCTGCACCCAGGGCTGCCTTTATATTTACTTCCTGAAACTAGAACCGCTGCCCTGGCTGCCACCCGGGAGGACAAATCCAGGCATGATGGCATTCCTGCTGTGGTAGGGGCCAAATCCCTGTCCTGTGCTTCCAAACTCCAGTGGATGTTTGAGGCCGAGCCCTGATGCCAGGGGCTGCCTGGACAGGAATGGACCCACAACAGCTCCACTGGCAACCAGAGCTGCTGGGGGGCCCATATGGGGGGCTTTGGGATGTCCCACATGCTGTTGTCACTGCTTCTTTGCCTCGTCACCCATCAGCCACGTTTCCTCCTTGCCTGGGACAGGGCACAGCTGTGGCACATTGTGGGAGTGTGGCAGCCCCAGTGACTCTTGCTCTTCCTATTCTTTCCTTCCTCTTTCCTCTGTCTTGTCACGGTTGAACCAGTGACCCTCCAGCCCCCGCAGTTTGTAGGGAAGGGCTTGATGGGAATCTGGCAGTGAGGAGGAGGAGGAGGAGGAGGAAGAAGAGTGCAGTGGATCGGAGCTCCTGGCTCAGTGCCAGCCTGGGTACCAGCTGCTCTGCTGGAGCAGGGTGTGAGGAGCCATGAGGGGATGGTTGCCCCAGGAACTGCCATGGGAATAAGAGGGTTGTCCCTGGGGCTGGGGTCTGTGCCTGACTCATGGGCCCTCCCCTTCTCCAGGCTTTTTCACCTTCTGCATCCATCATTTATGAACTTTCTTTCCTTTGGAAAAAAGTATTCCTCGGGGCCTTGCAGGAGCTCCCCTCCAAGGCTTGCCTGACCACCATGCCCTGAGCCCCAGCACTGCAGGACCCCCACTGACCTGGACCCCTGCCAGCCCCTGACAAATGATTTTGCCATTTCATGGGGGGAAGGAGACATTGATTAACTCCTGTACTTGCCTTTCTGGAAAGGTTATGGTTTAATTGGTCAAACTTGGAGTCATAAATCATGTGCTGAAGGATCAGCAGAGATAAGAAAATTTCTGCAGAATGTTGCAAAACACTTTTTGGTAGGCAAAATCCAGCTGTGCCCACCCAGCTGTGGGGGCTGAGAGCAGCCAGTGTGCAGGGCTCTTCCATGAAAATGATTCACCCTCCAGCCAGGGGCCGGAAATTCCCCCTGTGTTATCAATTAATCTCAGGACTTGCAAAATATCCTTTTTTATTTTACTTTTGTAAAAAGAAAACAACAGGAAAGCCAGTGTTTGCTTTATTCAGAAGAATCATAATTCTATCTGGTTTGAAGAATGATTCAGTTTCTTACTGGGAAGTGCTATTCCCCCAACCTAAAAACTGTAATGGGGGGGGGGGGGGATGCAGCAGATCAGCTCTCAGCAGAGCAGAAAATCGAGCGAGGGAACTGTTAGGTCTGTCTCAGAGTGCTGCTGGAGGGAAAAGAGATTTTTGTCTCTTGTGATGTGCTGTGTGCCATCCAGGTGGGCATGGCTTGCACTGGCCACATGTGTGGGGATGGGGAGCAGGCAAGTAAGGCCGGCACAGGGATGGGGACCAGGGACATGTCATAACATGAAGAGCTGAAATGTCCTGGCTGGGTGACCCTGGTGCCATTCAGGACATGGCATTATTGGAGAATGGGACAAAGCCTGCTGGCTCATCCAGGACATGCAGACGTGTTCAGGGTGTCTAAGACAATGACTTTTAAGCCAAAAAAGAATGGGGTGGACTCAGCAACCAGGATTTCAGTGGAGGAGGGACGGAAGTGCCAGTAGTGAAATCAGTGTTGAGCTGGGAAGATGGAGTTCAAAAGAACTGAAAGAAGAAGTGCAGACAAAGGGCAGGACAAGGAGTGGTGACAGGCAGGAAGTTCTGTGACGGTGCAGGGCTGGGGTCGACCTTCCAATGGTTAATGATGCGTTAATGACCCAGACAGGAGGAGCACAGCGCTGCAGCCTCCAGAGAGGAGCTCAGCGGGGCTCGGCTTCGGGATCTGGCAAAAACAAGACTGAGGGGGGTATGAGTGATGCTCAGCCGGACTGGGATGGGCTAGTGCCCTTTGCCGAGGCGCAGCATCCTGCAGGGCGCGAGCCATGACCACACCGGGCTGGGAGGAGGAGAGTGTTTTTCTGGAACAGCCTCCACGGGAGAGATTGCTTCTCCTCCGATGTCTCTTGATTAGCTCATGCTGCCGCTGCCCAGGGGGGCGGCCGTTCAGCTCCTGGCCCCGACAGCCGGGGTCCCGCCTGCCTTTGCCTGCTCCTGGGTGCCCAAACAGGCGGTGCATGGCAGGGGGGACGCGCCCA
>NW_021939960.1:9050964-9062379 GCF_001715985.3 Manacus vitellinus | reverse complement strand
GGGGATGGGATCTCTGGGGACCCCAGGCTGCTTTGGACTGGGATCAGCAAGGTCGCACCCAGCTCGAATGGGTCCCCAAGGCTCCAGGGCAGTGCATTCCCAAAACAGAGTGGGGAGGCTGGGCAGGATGACACCATCCTCGACGTACTGGGAGGGGGAACCAGAGACTGAGGCACTTAACCCTTACAAAAGGGTCCTTTGAGCAGGAACAGGGTGCTGGCAGCAAGCCGGAGAGCCAGGCTGTGGGTGCAGCCCACGTGAGGGGCACAGGGGGCCTTCATGGTGGCACTGGCTGCCCGTGGGCACTGGGCTGGGGTGGTGGGAGCAGCTGGAGCCCAGGTGAGCAGCCCAGCACCTGGCTCTCAGCAGGACATGACTTCTTGCTCTTCTCCACAAGGAGCACCCCAGGTATTTCTCTTCAGGTTTATTAACGTTAATGGCATTAGTCCTGCGTTAATGAGCACACAAACACAAGGCCCATCGATGGGGATCAGCTGGTGCAGGGGATGGTAAAACCACCCAGAGGAGTGGGGAGCACAGTCAATGGCAGGAACACCTCGGCACAGGTCTGCACTCCCCTGGGATGCTCCAGGCACAGCTGCTGACTGTGGGAACCTTCCCTGCTGCCCAAGATGAGGCTGGCACTGGTAAGGATAAAGGCACTTTATGGGAAGATTGCTACATGCCTGGTAGATTATTAACAAATCTCATGAGCTGGTGATGGGGTTACTGCCAATCCACAGCAGGGAGAGCACTAAGTATAGGGAACCAAAGATTCTGGGACTGAAGGTTGGGTAAGAGTCCCCAGCATCCCACTTCTGAGTGTGGGAAGTCCCATCCAGTTGGTGATTGAGACTTCCACAGCTGGACAGGAAGAGCCTCAACTGGAGGGACTGGTTACTTGGCATTTGCTTTAGCTAGACTCTCAGTGTGGTGGTTCTCCAGGTAAACAATCTGAGAGGGCTTTTCAGAGGGGCAGGGTGGTCTGGGACTCTGAAGATCCCGGGGCAAAGATGAGCTCACTGCTGGGGATTCTTCCATGGAGTTCTGTGAGTCTGAGTCCTCGGAGGAGAAACTGCTCTGGCTGGAAACCTGAAAGTACTGGGCAGCTTCTGCTTGTGGCCCCGGTGGTGGGCCAGGTGTGCTGGGATCCGAGGCAGTCCCATGGGGCACAGCGGTGGGACGTGCCTGGTCAGCACCTGGAAAGCGCATCCAGGGAGGCAGCGTGAAGGGACGCCTCCGAGGGGGCTGGCTGCGCTCCGGGGCGAGGTGTCCTGCGGCTCCCAGGCTGGCTCCACTCTCGGGTTTGGGCAGGGGGGTGTCAGCAGAGACATGGTGGTGAGAGGTGCGGGCACCCTCAGGCCCCAGCTGACAGGGGGGCTGTGGGGAACTCGGCTCTGCACCCAGTGTGGGGCCAGGAGCAGAGTTGGCCCAGGGCTGTCCTGGCCCCTCAGGGCTGGGCTGTGGCTGCTCTGCCACCCCCTGACCCCCCAGCACTACTGGCTCGGGGCCTGCGGCTGCTCTGCAGATGGGGGCTTCTGTGTGAGGGGCTGCAGACTCTGGGCTGGGGGCACTGGAAGAGTCTCCCTGCCTGTCAGCTTGCACTCCCCAGACCTCCTGCAGCTCCGCCAGCATCTCCTCCAGGACCTGCCGGGTCTCCTGGTACCTGTGCTGTGCCTCTGTCCAGGCTGCCAGCCCTTGGCTGCTCTGCATCCTGCGCACCTGAGCTTTCATCTCCTGCAGCTTCTCCAGGCCAAACTCCATCGAGAGCTTCTGGAAGGATCTCTGCAGGCACCTCAGTGCCTGGCCCTCCCCACGCTGTGCCTGGGCCGAGCACTGCCGGCAGTCCAGCTTCAGCCCCGTGACCTACAACAGGAGGTGAGAGCAGCTGGTTCTGTTTCCACCAGCAGCACCAGGTTCTGCAGGGGAAGACCTGCTGCACCCACCTTGTTGGAGAACTGGGCAAGCTCCTGCAGCAGCTCCCATTCTGCCTGCCGCCGCTCCAGCTGCTTGGAGAAGCTCATCAGCTTCGTCTGGAAAAGGGCTGCAGCCACCTGGAAGGCATCTGCCTCGGGAAATGTTGCGTCTCGGACCTCAGCCACTTCTCGGCACAGGGTCAGGCCGTGCTGGTACCGAGCCTGCAGGGATGGCAGGAAGGAACAAGCTCCACATTTGGGAATGGTGCTGGCCTGGGATGTGTGTCCAGGGTGAGGCGCTGCAGGTCAGCACTCAGCATCACCATCACAGCTGGATGGGAAACACTTCTGGGCAAGTGAGAAGAAACAAAGGGAACAGAGATTCTCCAAACTTCTGCTCTGCCCTGGCTTGGCTCAAAATGCATTAAACGCACCTCCTGTCCCAAGTGGGATCACTGTATTCTCCCTGCGGTGTGTGTGACTAAAGGGCCTCCACACCCAGGGGAGTGGGAAGAACAGATCCTCATCACCATGTTATTTGTTGTCTGATGGATGCCCAGGCTCTGCAGGACAAGGGAGCTGCATACATGGAGTACAGCAGGGACTGGGGACAGCAGTCCCAGCCTAGCACACACTAAGGAATAGTGCAGGCACCCCCTCACTGGAGCAGGGCTGCCTAGAATCCCTGCAGTGTTAGGCTTGACAACTGCAGCTTGACAACTTCAGTGTGACCCGACAGCACAGGGACACCCAGTTCTGCCCAGAAGCCTCATTCCGAACCCAGGGAATGTGTGTTACGGAAAAGCCTCTCCAAGCATACCGTGGCCTGGGCCAGGAACTCATTGAAGTGCTTGGCAGAGCCCTGGCAGCTGTCGGGGCTCCACTCCTCGGTGCCCATCTCCTGCAGCCGCGCTGCTGCCTCCCCGTCCAGCCAGCACCCGAGCTGTGAGACAGTGGGACAGGGGTCAGGGGGTCAGGCAGGACTGGCCACGGCAGCAGTGTGGCCACGGCACCTCCCCTTCCTGCCCGGGCATCCCAGCCCAGGCACAGTCACGCACAGTCACTCATAATGAACATCAAAGCTCAGGCTATCCTGCTATTCTCCAGGCTTCCGTCATCATCGGAAACAAAGGAAACGTGCCCAGAACACTCAGCCACGGAACACCAGAGAGGACAACTACAACTTGCAGCACTCCAGGAACGCCCAGCTCACCTTGCTAAACTCAGTCTCGAGCTCCCGGACCTTTCGGAGGAACTCCAGGCGCTCCAGGCAGCTGTTGGATTGGGACACCAGGTCGTGAAGCTCTTCCTCCAGCTGACTGTACAGCCCCTCAGCCAACTCCATGCCAGTCCTGGTGGTTGGGAGGAGAGGGGCCGTCAGTGCCGGGTGCTGCTGGGTGGGCTCAGGGATGTGTGGGGTGGAGGGGAGCAGGTCTCTTAGTCAGCTCCTGACTCTGGTCCTGCACACACCTGGACAACTCCCCATCCCGTGGAGCAATACAGAAGGCAGGGACCACAGGATGGGAAAGCATCATCTGTCAGTGCAGCCCAGCCCCGCGGAGGGAAGGGAGCAGGAGGGAGCAGTGGGATTAGTGCTGCCAGTATGCACGGACAACAGACCAGTGTGGAATGGCTGGACCAGTGTGGCATCACCAGATGAGTCTCACCAGCAGCATCACCCGACAAGTGCGACATCACTGGATGAGTATGGAATGACCCGACTATGGCACGGCTGGATGAGTAAGAGCATGGCTGGATTACGGCATCGCTGGATGAGTATGGCACGGCCAGACAAGTGCGACATCACTGGACGAGCACGGCACGGCCGGGAGTGCGGCACGGCCGGGACTTGGCCCCATCTAGTGGCTTTTCACAAGCCCAGCCCGAGGCATCGCAGCGCAGAGACGGATCCGTTCTGGCCTGAAGCAGGAGACCCTCCCAGGGATCTGGCACCTTCCCCAGTCAGGATGGGGGCCATACTGCTGTGCCAGATGCGTGCTCTGGGCTTGCAGAGCAGGAGGGAGCACGGCAACAGCTTGTGCTCATAGGGACTGAGCTGACCCTGGGGAGGTGGCTCTGTCAGCTGGCAGAAGCTGGGGGTCCCCACCACTGGCACCCCTGGACCAGTGAAGCTGCCCCCTCCTACCTGACGTGGTCGGAGGCACAGAGGCGGGCGGCCTCCCTGCGCAGCCTGGCCAGCACGAAGCCCCCCTCACGCTGCACCCGCACCAGCTGTGGGTCGCTCAGCACCTTCTGCATCAGCTCCTGGTGCCTCCTGATGCCCGCAGCTGCATCCTGAGGACGGAGGGTTGGACAGACGTCTTACCCGAGACCTCACCTGAGGCCTCAGCCAGCACAGGAGGGGTACCTGAGGCTGCATCCCAGGGATGAGCAGAGGGGACAGGGAACAGCCCCATGGCCAGGAGCAGCCAGTCTGGGAGTGGTCATGCCAAGTTTTGGGCAACCAGGAAATGTCGCTTTGGCTGCACTGCAGACAGGAACCTTGGAAATGCCCCCAGGCTGCGGTGCCACCATCCCTCTTACCCGTGTCCCTGCCAGTGTGTCGGTGCTCCGCAGTTCCTGGATGCAGCGCTGCAGCAGCTCCGATGCCTGCCTGAGGCCGGCCGTGAAGGGATGCAGCTTCTGGGGGGGGGACACACAGTGGGTCAGCGGGAACAGCCGCCCGTGAGGAGGAAGAGGAGGAACAGTGCCAGGACAGAGCAGGGAATACTGTGAGGCACTGGGTTAAAGCTGAGGGGGAAGGGAGTGTGGAGACAGATGGGCAGCTGCAGGCAGGAGCAGGCAGCAAGGAGCGAGCTGCCCTCCTGTGCTCAGAGCTCTCCTTTTCCTTCCCCTCTCCCAGACCTTCCTGTTGCTTTTCCAGGGGTGTGTGTGGGACATGTAAGACGCGGTGGGGACAGAGGGGCATGGGGGAGGTGAGGCGATGGCTAATGGCGTGGTGACAGACACCTGGAAGAATTGAACCCACTCGCCGTGGCAGTAGGGGAAGGCACCATCCAGCTCCGGGGGCAGCTGGGAGCTGTCGACATGGCGGCCCAGAGCCTTCAGCGACGTCAGGGTCTCCACCTGCAGGCACAGGGCTCATGAGGCTGGTCCCTCCCCAGGCACATCCTGGAGTAGGAAATAACCCCCTCCTGCCCCAGCCCACAGGGCAGGGACAGGCTCACCAGCACCCCGGGCAGCCTCTCACGGTGGGTGACCAGCTCCTTCTCAGCCAGCAGCAGCACACTGTGGATGCAGCCCGGTGAGACGCTCTGTGGGAGGCAGGGAAGAGTCACCAGGGCAAACCCCACACTCAGCCCTCGGACTCGCTGTGGAGCCCATTTCCCAGTGAGCTCAGGCAACAGGCATTGGGAAATGGACTCCACAGTGACAGCCCATTGTCCAGGCAGGGACACCTGCCCCAGGCACAGGCACGCAGAGCCCAGTGTACCTGGATGGAGCGGAGGGCTGAGAACAAGACGGGAGCAGGCGGCTGCTTCCTGGCATCCACCACGACCGTCAGCCCAACGTCCTTCGGTTCTCGCCTCTCGCCGTTCCTCACTTCTCGCCTAGCGAGGGGAAACACAGCAGGAGCAGATGGCACTTGAAGTGTGGGTCCTCCCCTGGGGCAGGACCTGCTCAAAGCCCCCTCCCACACTCTGCACCCCCCGGCAGGCAGGAGCCCACAGCCACAAGTGGTGACCTCGTCCCTGTGGGATGCCCCAGCCAAAGGCTCAGAGCATGTGCCTCTGGCAGGGGCACGGCCCAGGGTCCCTGGGGATGCGCCCAAACCAGAATTTGAGGGGTGTTGGGCATTCATCTACTTGGCCAAGGAGCCCTGAGCCAGGCAGTATCTAGGGATCACTGGTAGGTCCTGCTGGCCCTTACCTGGGGAGGGAGCAGAGGTAGAGTATGAGCCTCGCCAGCTCAGCAGTTGAGCACCACGCAGCCCCCCAGGCACTGCCACTGGTGGTCACCAGAAGGAGGGCCCTGCCCAACCTGTCCGAGCTCCCTGCAGGAAAAGGGTGAGTGACCCCTCTGGCAGCCACCTGCCAGCCCTGAGCAACCCACAAGGGGCCAGGGCACCCATTGGTGCTGCCCCAGTTCAGCTCGGAGGCCTGCCATAGTGCAGCCCCTCTGGTCCTTCCAGAGGGGCAGAGCCAGCCTGGGGGGGCTCTGGATGTGAACGCCTGGCATTCCAGAGTTGCCAGGGACGTTTTTCCTGAGAAAAAGGTGGAGTTTGTTACTGTTTTTTGGTTCTTGGGAAAAGGAAGGAGCCAAATGTTTAGTGTTTGGCAGCTAAAACTGAACAGCTTCACTAGAGAGGAATGGTGTGGGAGGGTTCGGGGCGGCTGGGACCGGGGCAGCTGCTCTGCTGCCTGCATTTATGTTTTTAATATTTTTGCCAAGCTGAAAGGAAATTTTCTGCTTGGGGGATTTCTGGCCTCCAGCAAAGCCCTGAAACCTTCCTCCAGAACACCCTCTCCAGCAGCCCGCCGTTTCCCTCTGGAGGCCTCTCCCACCATCCCCTGGGATTGCGGTGCTGGCAGTACCTGGCAGGCAGACGATGCCAGAGCGGAGCAGCCCCGCGTGCAGGTCCAGCCAGGCCAGTGGCTCCCAGCCAGCAGGGCTGGTGCCAGGCACAGGAGGACCATTCTTACAGCCAGCGCTTTCCAGGGAGCGTTCCTCCACGGGGGCAGCGGCATTTGTACCTGTGCACAGGGATGGAGGAGGGAGGAGCTGGTGACATGCAATGAGGCAAAGGAATGGCAAAGCCCCAGCAGTGCCTGATCAAGTGCAGCAGCCCCATGGGATGGTACCTTTCCCAGCTGCCCTGGCTCTGCCCATCCTGGGTGAGTAGATGGCTGACATCTTCTTCCAGGCCCCCTCATGCTGGCTGGTGGCTCTTTCATCGGCAGGGGCTGCCCCGAGCCGAGCACCCTTCAGGAAGGAGAACTTGTGGCTGGAGCCTGGGGGGAGCCGGGGGCTGCCCCGCTGTGCCAACGCCTCCGCTGGCACCCTGGGAGTTGCTTGGTGGGGCTGGTGGCTGAGGAGCGTGGGGTTGCTGGTCCCCTTCCCATGCTGTGCAGGGGTCTCACGGTGGGCAGCAGGGGGCAAGTCGGGGCTGTTGCCATCTGGCTCCTCTAGGATGGCTGCCATCAGCCCAGGGCCGAAGCTCACCGGGTTCTGCAGCGCAGCCAGGTAGGAGTCACGGTGGCGGCACCTCGGGCCATGCAGCCCTGGCTCCTGGCTCAGCTTCCTCCCCAGGCACGGGCTGCAGGGACTCTCCTCTGAGCTCAGTGCCCCCCCACAGGGCCAGGCATCTGCCCCCAGTCCCCCATTTTCCCAGGGGAGCATCACCTTAGCCACAGCCCCCATTGTCCCTGGTGGGCAGGTGGGAAGCAGGGGCCTGGTTAGGACATGCAGCTGCTCCTGGGATTGCTCCAGCAGGTTCACGTACTCCCCCTCCAGGTTCTGGCTGATGATCTCGCGGAGGCTGGGCACGGCCAGCGTGGACGGCTTCTTCCGCAGCCCAGCCTGCTCCACCTTGATCAGTCCCGGGTATCGTCCCTGGCTCGACTTCCAAGAGGTGGCCTTGCAGCCTGGGATGGTGCCTGCAATGTTGCCATAGGGCACAGGGACATTTGCCGTGCTGTGGGGCACGGGCGTGCCGGGTCCTGCTGGCTCGGGTGCAGTCTGAGGAGCAGGTTCATGCTGGGCACCTGCGGGCACACCATCGGCTCCAACCCTGGGCTTGTTGACGAACTCTGGCGTGGCAATCCGGCTCCACGGCAGCGGGGTAACGCCGTTCTCGGTGGCCACCAGGCAGGTGTGCAGGGGGTCCCCAGCCCAGCTGCTGTTCACCTCCTCCAGCCACGCCTCAGTGAAGAGCAGTGCGTGGGCGGCCTCGGGGACCGGCGTCTCCTCCACCGAGCGCAGGTCCAGGGAGAGGTGCTTGACGGTGACGCGCGCCGAGTGCTCCTCGCAGGGCTCCGCTTGCAGGTAGAAGTCCCCGGGGCGCAGCAGGAGGGGGTTGAGTGGTGCCAGGTGCACGACCACCTTCTCGTGCAGACACAAGGGCCAGCCTTCGTGGAGAAAGATGTGGTTAAAGTAGGGAGCCTGGGAGGGAGGAAGAACACAGCGCGTGAGCGAGCCCTGCCAGCCCCAGGCCCTCCCAGCCGCCCCACGCGCTCTCGCTGCCCGGCTCTGTGCCTCCTGCCGTAGCGACAAGGGATCCCAGTGGCACGATGGATGTCCCTCAGCCAAGTCACCACAGCAGAGCTGTGCAAGCCCACCCCGATCCATGGCTCTTCCCAGGGTGTGGAGTCTCCCCATGTACTTACAGGGGTAAAACCCCTGCTTGAGCCTCTCTAGGAGCAAGACAAGGTGACCCTAGAGGGATTGCGTGTGCTGGTGCATTGGGTGTGCATGGTCCCCTCTGTGGGGAGGGGATGGGACAGGGAGGGAGCCGTGCAGGCAGGATGCATTAGGGCAAATTCCCCATGTCCAGGAGCAGGACTCAGGGGCACTGCAGTGGGGGCACAGGGGCTTACACAGGCTGCCTGCCGCAGGCGCTCGAAGAGCCGCTTGGCCGGGATGAGGAACTGGAGCAGGCAGCAGAGCCCATCACCCTGGTAGCTGGTCTCCAGCAGCCGAAACACCTGGCCCAGGACAGTCGGGGCTGTGGCTTCGAAGGGCGGGTAGAGGGCCTGGAGAGCACTCTGCACTGCTGCATCCAGCGACCTGGCATCCTGCTGCAGGGAGGAAAGTGTCACTGGTGGGAGAGCAGCCCCGCAGCAGGGATACCATCCCCCCCCAACCTGGTACCTCTGCCCACCATCCCACACTGCACTACACTGCTGCCAAGGCCCTGGGATGCCCACGCTGGCAACGCTGATGAGCTCGGGGGGCTGCAAACCTTCTTGGGCTGGAAATGGGAGGAACTGGAAGTGGAGCATAGTGAGCACAGCACAGGCGGAGTGTGCAGCATGGCAGGTCCATTTCCCAGTGGTTAAGGAGCCCAGGATGAGCTCCCAAAGGCTGCCAGCCACCTTGCTCAGCAACCAGCCACGTGGAGGTGGAGGAGCCACAGCAGCTGAGGGGTTAAGCGGAGTCAGACCAGACAGAGCGTGGGGATGTGCTGGGCTCCTAAGTTTGCTGCAGGAATGCAGCAGATGGGAGGAAGGACAAACATCTGAAGATGGATAGGGTGTTTTGGTCCAGACTCATTGCTGAATTTGCCAAACTTGAAATTACTCCTGCAAGCATTTTCTGGGAAGCGTTCTGTGTTGCAGCCCCCTGAGCTGCCCCAGACTGGGCGAGGACACTGGGTCTGTGCCACACGTGAACCAGCGGTTCTCAGTTCATTCTCCCAGTGCTGCAGGAGCTCTCGGCTGCCTGGACCCAGCTGGCACCGCTGCTACATGAGGGGAAGCCATCCCATGGCTCCCATGATGCCCTGGCTGTGCTCCAGGCAGTATGAGGGTGACTCTGGCACACTTGCCAAAGGGACCCCATTGGTGAGTTGGGAAGAGGAGCATCCTCCATGCATCTGGGTCTGGCACTTCAAGCAGCTGCAGTTCGCCATCAACCCTGTGCTCCTGTGAGGGCACCTGGGGAGTCCGGTGGAATTAGCTGAAGGTGGGATTAGCTCAAGGTGAGCATTAGTTTCAGGCAACTAATCCCTGGTTCAGGAGCCCATGCAGAGACAAAGGGGCCCTGGCTAATTCAGCTTAATTAGCTTTAATACGTTTTAGCTAAAGCACTTTGCAGTCACGCTCGGTTAATTCTTCTTGACTTTTTCTCTGTGTCTCCACGCAGGAATCTCTGCCCTTGCACCTGACAGGAGAAGCCACAGAGCCAGGCAGAGCAGGAGGAGATCCAGTCTCTTCTCAGGGCCCTGATCTATTAGTGTATTCCCTATCCAGGCTTTCTGCCACTGGACCTTTCTCCTCACACTAGGTCTTACTATGCACGATTCCCAGAAGGGACTGGAGACCTTTCTCTGGAAAATCTCTGCTGCAGGGCAAAGCACCCCACTCCATGTTGCTCCAGTGGAGCCCTGGTGCAGCCACCTGATCCCCCATGCCAAGCCCAACCAGGCACCCACCACCCCTCTGTCCAGCACTGCTGAGCTCAGCTTCTTCCCCATCCCAACACCAAGGTGAGGAGCCACCATCTGCAACAGCACAGGGGGATCCATCCAGCTCCAAATGCTGCCATGAGAAATGAGCTGGCACTGCCCACCCTGCCTCCGGCAGTCTTTTAAATCCTTCCAGGGATGGTGATGACTCCACCAGTGCCTGGGCAGTCTTTGCCAGAGCTTGACAGCCCTTTCAGTGAAGAAGTTTTTCCTAGCATCCAATCTAAACCTCCCCTGGTGCCACTTGAGGCTGTTTCCTCTTGCCCTATCACCCAGGACTTCATCCAGCGGCAGGGACCGTGTGAGCCAATGTCAGGAGAGAACCAGGGACTGATGGAGGCACCAGACACAGGACGGGTTGTGCTGGGGAATATTTTGGCCTGGAATGACTGACTAAAAATGTTTTCATGGAATGTCACAAAGCACTTTGTCACTGGGGGAGGCTTTTGGGGTAACCATGGTGCAGCAGCTCTGCGTTCGTGGGCGAAGCCGCATCCGGGCCGGACAGGAGCCCGTAGGAATCCAAAAGCAGCCAGTTATCCCAGTCCCTCCACCCGCTGCGAGGGAGCGGAGCTGGAACAAAGGCATTAGGGAGCATAAGGAGATTTACATTTGCAAAGCTATTTCCATTTTAATAAGCCAAAGTGCTGTTAAATAGAGATTGATATTTCTCCCCAAATACCCATATTTTTAAAGTGGTTTACATCAACAAGTCAGGCTGGGCTTTGGGGTTTTGGTGCGGTGAAGTTGTTTAACCCGTGCCCAAAGCCACAGGGTGACTCAGCTCCAGCTCCTTTCTCCCCCCTGCTCAGGAAGGAGCGAGGTTTGAGCCTGGGACCAGTCCTGAATACCAATTCCTCTCTCTCTCCAGCAGCTCTTGCTGTCACCGACTTTGGCAGGACGAGATGCAAGCGCCCAGCCTGGCCTGGAGAAGCGGGATCTCTCTCAGCACATAGCCCGGGGCAACGGCACGTGCCGGCTGCGGTGACGAGCCAGTCGGCCCCGGGAGAGTCTGTGAGCGTCCCCCCACTGGCACAACTCACGCAGCAGCACCCACTCGCTGCACTCCACCCCCCCTGACAAACTTTGCAGGGAAGTTAAACATCGCGGGATGCAGCCCCGCACACACCTGCCCAAGGGGCCACGGCCACGGCCACCTCCACACCTGATCTCCAACCTCGCACTGACCTCCAACCTCGCACTGACCTTCATCTTCGCACGCACCTCCACCTTCACACCCACCTCCCTCCACCTTCACACCCACTCACCTCCACCTTCACACTTGCCTTCGCACCCACCTTCGCCTTCACATCCACCTCTGCCTTTGCACCTCCTTCCACCTTCGCTCCCGAC
>NW_021939960.1:9039331-9050110 GCF_001715985.3 Manacus vitellinus | reverse complement strand
GTGCAGATGTGTTCATACATGTAATGTCTGGGGGCATTTCCTTCTTTTCCAGTCCACCCCAGTCAGGCAGAGTTGGTGTGACCCCCAGCACTGGTCTGGGTTCTGGACGGATCCCGTGGCTCCCAGTTCCCGTTCCTGAGTTGCCCCAAAAGTGCAGCAGCAGCACAGTGAGTATCTCTCGGGGGACTTTGAGCTCTTCCAATGATGGGAAGGACCTACTGAGGAGCGTGATCGTGGGATTCAGCAACGAGAACTGTACAAAAACAACCAGCGTAAGAGCCAAAGCCACAGATTTGGTGTCTCCTCAGGCAAAGTGCTGCTCTGCACAGCTCTGCCAGTTCTGGGCACAGACAACTCTCCCAGCCCCAGGCATGGTGAGCACAGACAACTGTCCCATCCTCAGGCACAGTGGGCTCAGGGTTCCCACCTCTGCCAGCCAGTGTCCAGCACTCTTAAACCCTCTTGCTCAGGCTGGAGTCATTTCCACTGTCATGTTCGTGGGAATGGGCTCGAGGCCGGGACCGGGGCTGGGAAAGGAGACAGGACTAGGGCGGGTGGGGTGGCCCCGGCGTGGGCCGCAGGCTGCCGGGGCAGTCTCACTAATGAACATTTGTCCAGGGATCAGTGAGCGGCCAAAGGACAGGCTGTGAAAACAAGCCGAGACGGGAGGAGGTGCAGCTGGGCTGCTGGCGTGTGGGAGGGAGGACGGCGCCAGCGAGGCCTTCGCGTTTGCTTCCCATTTCCTTGGGAGCTGGCGAGAGCCCTCCCGTCGCCCACATGGATCACGAGTGCTGCGAGGGCTCAGGCACCAGGGGTTGTGCAGGTGGGCAGAGGCTTGGCCGTGGGGACCGGGCTGGGTCGCTGGGCTGAGCTCACACACAGCTCCCTGCAGGGCTGGCCCTTGGCTCCCAGCCTCCTGCCCGGGATCCCCAGTGCCAGCTGGGGCCAACTGGGCAGCTCCTCCTCCCCACCAGCAGCCGATTCCTCCTGTGATCGTGTTAGTTTGCTTACCAGCTTCAGGCTTTTTGTAGTTCCTCTGAGAGCAGGGGAGCGTGAGCTCAGGGCTGTGACCTTCTTTAATTGTGTAGTCACCTCTGAAATGAGCCTAAGAACTTGCTTTGGCTCTCGTGCCTCCTGACGGGCACCAGGCTGAGGGCAGGGAGGAAGGCAGTGTGACTGACCGGGTCCTGGTACCAGCACAGTGGATCAATCCCTCTGTGGCACTGGCAAGCAGGAGGGGACAGATGTGGAGCTGAGCCCAGAGGGACCCCATCACCTTGGCACCGAGAGCAGCAGCTCCCCACCTGCACCATGGGGTGCCTTTTGCCAGCTGTGCTGAGCTGGGCCACCCTATGAGGGCACTGAGCATGGCTGGGTCCAGCTCTGCATCCCCCAAAGCATCTCCCCATCCCCTCCTGCCAGCCTCAGACAGTGAGGCTCAGAGCTGGGAGTCAGGCTGTTGTGGAGCAAGCCCACCCAGTAAAAGGCAGAGCTCTTTGGGGCCTCATGGGTGCCCCTTCCACCCTGGGGCCCCTGACCCCATGAGCTCACCCTGCTCTGCTGCTCCTGTTCTCCATGTCCTGTTTGTCCCGAGCAGCTGCTGGGACAGGCTTCATGTGGCCTCCTGCCCTGTCCCTCTGCCGGCACAGAGCCACCATTCAGATCCCCCCCGGGCTCTGCCCGAGGTCACCATTCCTGCATTTTTATTTTTACTTTTCTGCAAAATCAACCCCCTTGGCTCTCTGCATCCCCCTTTGTCTCCCACGAGGCTCCCATACCCTGTGTCATGAGCTGGCGTGCTGCGAGAGGAGCCCGCCTGACTGGGGGAAGGCAACCCTTGGCGGGGGGAGAGACACTGACTGCAGTGCCGGTCCCAGGGGTCCCCTGGGATGTCACTGGGATGTTGGGATGGAGGGAGGGTAAGGGCGGTGAGCCCAGCATCAGGGTTGGTGTCTGTGGCTGGGCTCCTGGTGGACCCTATGTCCCCACACCCAGGGTCCTTGCCTGCTGCTGGCCATGCCCTGCAGGGGCTGTGTGAGCTCTGGGGTCCCCGGTGTCCCCGCTGACTCTGTTTGATGAAGCGGTCAGGGCTGGCGTCAGCAGCGACCCCACGCTGGCCTGGAGCCCTCCCAGCTTCAGGAACAGCTGTGGCTGGGTCACGCTGAGCCTGCAGCTGGGAAAACAACCATGGAGGAGCCCCCACATGTCCCCCAGATGTATTTTTAGATGGGTCAGAGGCTGTCAGGGACGTGCAGGTGACAGTGGGCAGCATCAGGCTGGCAGCAACACCACACATGAGGCAGTGGGCAGGAGCTGCAGCTCCCCACACCTCGATGTTGACAGTGTTTCTCTGAGCTCTGATGAAGTGCCTGCTGGTCTAGGGATGACCACAGTGGCCACAGGTCCTGGTCACAGCCCAGTTCTGTTGGTGACAGTGAACTTTTCCTGGCTGGAAATGGATGTGGGAGGTTTTATTCTGAGCTGTTGACTTTTCTTTCCAAGTTCCCTCCAAACCCATCGGGGCTGCTCTCGCTTTCCTTGCCGAGTCCCCGGGTTTTCCCCGGTGTTTCCCCAGCCCACATGTGCCTGCCGGTGGAAGGCTGGTGAGCAGCAACAGTGCTGCCTCTGGCACCGGCACACGCCGTCGGGGGGAATTCCCGGGGTGATTGTGGCACCGCGGGACACGGGTGTGTCCGGATTTCCTTGCAGATGGCAAACGTGCCTGGATGTCCTTGCTCACCAAAGCAGCACTGCCCCAGCCCAGCCCCTGTGGTCCCTGGGGAATCCTAGCACGTGGCTGCAGGGTGGTTTGGGCCATTGTATCATGGGAGAGATGTGGAAAGAGCTGGGACAGGATGGGGAACCGCCTGCACGTGCCGAGGAGTGTGTGGGGCCACAGGAAACTCTGGCCTGGGGAGCAAGGGGTGTCGTGGGGACAGCGGGGAGCGGTGTCCTGATCTGAGCAGGGGACAGTGGCAGCAGGGAATTCCTGCAAGTCCCTGCCCTCCTGGGCTACTGGCTCCCATCTGACCATGGCCCATTCCTTCTGGAGCAGCCAGGGGGGACTGGCCTCTCCCCAGCAGAGGAGCCCTCACGCTCCTGGAATGGGCAGAGAAGCTCAGCAGGAGAAGCCTCTTCCCATCTGAAAGGCTGGGTCAAACAGGGCAGGATTTCACGCTCAGTTCCTTCTGTCATCCCTTGCAGGGAGCACTCCTAGGAGCATCCTGTGTGTCAAACTTTAGATGTGGTTTTGGCTGTTCCTTGCCAAACACGGGAGTGTTTGGTTAGGGTTCGGCTCTTTGCAGGCTTTTTTCAGTTCAACCTCAAAATTTGCTCAAATCCAGGAGGAAGACTTCCTGGTTTTGCTTCCTATCTGTGCTGCTCCCTATAAAATTTCATTTCTCCTCATGGAAGATGTTCTGATTCCTCAGTGCTCCTCCTGAATGTCTTGACTGCTGGTCTGAAGTAGTCCTGTTGAGGTGGGGGTGTCACCACGGGAGGTTTGGGTGCTCATCCTCTGAAACAAGCCAGACTCAGCAAAGAGCTGGTGATGGGTGACAGGAAGGATCATGGTGCTGTGGAGGATGTGAGTGGGGATTTGGCCTTTCACCCTTCAATTCTGCCCTTGGCTGCTTCTTTCTGGGCAAAAGGAGCTCTGGGCAAAAGGAGCTCTGCCCATGGGCTCCTGGCTCCCAGGGATAGATTGGGCTGGCACTGAGGATCACAGCCTGTGGATGGTGGTGGGTGCCTGTGGAACACGGCTCTGCCCGGGACGGTTTGTCCCTCTCTGAAGGCGCCGTCCTTGCCATGTCCCTGTTTCCCTGCCCTGGGTCTCAGAGCTGACAGTGACTGCAGTGCCACTTTCCAAAGCTGTAGCCATTCATACAGGCCTGGTGGGCATTTGCTGGGTGTCTGCCAGGCAGCCTGCAAGTGACCTCACCAAAAGCTCATGGGAAGAAAGGCAGAGGGGAACTGAGTGCACTGGTCTCTCCATCCCTGCTCTCCACGTGCCGGGTTTCTCCAGCACAGACACTCAGTTCCCTGTGGCCCCATCCCTTGGGGTCTCCTGGGGCTGCAGCACCGGGGGATGGCCGTGCCATGCCAGTGGCTCTGCTTGAGCAATAGCTGCATTTCACAACATCCTTGCTTGGCTCAGGGATGTTGCCTCTGGCAGCCAGGACTTCCCTGGATCCAGCATGAGATCTGCCTGCATCAGCAGCTGCGGGTTTCCTGTGCCTGGACCCCAACAGGAAATGAAAGTAACTGAATCATTTCTTCTTCCCTCACCTCTGTCCTGCAAGGAGAGATCAGCCAGCCCAGCTCTCCCAGCTGAGGGCCACGGGGTTGCTCCCCCCTTGCCCCTACCTGCCTGCACCCAGCTCCTGCTCCTGTCTCCAGCCAATGTGACAAGAGCTGTGACCTGCCAGGGCCCCAGAAGTGTTGTCTTTGGGGCTTGATCCTGGAGTGGTGGATGTCTCCTCTTGTGCATGGCTGCTCTGTGCTGGAGCCATGTGCCAGAGCCTTGGGGTGCAGGAACGTGTCTCTGTCAGGCTCTGCTGCCAAACCCAGCTCTGCTCCACTGAGCACCTGCTGCTGCTGCATGCAGGGATTGCTGGCACTGACAGAGAGCTGGAAACTGGGCTGTTGCCTCTGAGTTTCCACTGCCCCTTCCCTGCCTTTGATGAGAGGCACCAGCTGTGCCGCTGGGTACAGGTGCCACGGTGCCAGTGGCACAGAGGAGCAGGGCGGTGGCCGAGCAGGAAGCCCTGTGGATCTGGGGACGCCCCGCCTGGCTCCACACGCCTCCCTCTCCAGAGGTTCCCGTTTTGGCAGGGATATAAAGGTGGTGTGGGCAGGGAGAGCACGGCACTGCGGGAAGCCAGGATGGGAGTGCAGAGCCTGGCAGTGGCTTGCGGGGCACTGGCCTTTTGCCTGGCACTCACCACAGCCACCAACCCCGGCTTTGTGGTGAGGATCACCCAGGCAGGCTTGGACTACGGTGGGTTCTGCTTCTGATTTCTCTCCTTGCAGATGTGCTGGTGGCAGAGGGGTAGAGCTGGGCCCCCTGTGAGAATTGCAGGGTCCTGGGGCAGGATGGGGCTTCTCAGCCATGGGTACCCCTGTGGAGAGCACAGGGTCCTGGGTCAGGATGGGAGAATCCTTGGACAGGGGTGCCGAATGCGCCATCGCCCAGGGCTTCCCCTTTTACATCCATCTGCCCCCCTCACCCCCCAGCTTGATGGAGCCCCTGCAGAGGAGACCAGACCTGTGGGGTCTTGGAGAGCTGCACGCAGGTGTTGAGGGAGGGGCTGGTCCCATGGCACATGTCCGGGCAGCTGAGCCATGAGCCCTGGAGGAGTGAGCTGTGGAGGAGAGAGGAGGTGGGGAGCTGCAGGGTAGGGAAGTGACAGAGATGGATGGGCCCTGTGCTGGTTTTATGGAGGCAGGCAGAGCCCTGGCTCCAGCAGAGCACAGTTATGGATTGAAATACACTGTGTGAGAAACAGCTCATTTAGCTGGCAGCTCTGCCAGCCGTGCGGGAGAGGACGTGACTCCCCTTCCCAGACAGAGGCAGGGAGGCATCAGCACCCACTGATGTTGTGCTACTCCTTAGGACACAGGCTCCATCCAGCTTTTCCTGCTGGCACTGAGCATGGAGCAGCCTGGAGCCTGGGACCTCCCATGCTCCTCACACAGTGCACAGCCTGGAGAGCGAGGACTGGGACCTCTTTCTCCTTTCTGTGGCCACCACCTTGCCCTGGGGCTTGCAAGCAGGACACCAGGCAACCTCGTCTGGGTGCTCATAGGGCTGGCTCTGTAGAAGGAGACTAAAGCCCACCTGAGAGATGGAAAGCATCACCTGGATGATCCTTCCTCTGCATGCCCGAAGTGCGCTCCAGCTCCTGTGGCAGCGGTGGCAGTGATGCTCTCCCCGTGTCCCTGCAGCCCATCAGCATGGAATCGCGATGCTGGAGAAGAAGCTGGCTGAGCTGACGCTGCCAGACATGTCGGGTGACTTTCGTGTCTTGCGTGTGGGAAAGGTGCACTATGAGCTCTCCAGGTGAGCCCTGCCAGCGCCCAACCCAGGCGATGGGCAAGGTGGGGGGTGGCAGAGACCTCCTGGAGCAGCGAGGAGCATCCTGTCACCTCCACAGCTCCCTGAGATGTTGGCCCTGTCCTTGGTACAGGCAGAGATGTTCCTGCTTCACCCCCTGCCCAAAGGGAAAAGGGAACTGGGGTGATGGTACTCTGGGTGTGGGTGGAGTTTGTGAAATCGAAGACCAGGTAGTGGAGGTGGCCTTGCCTGTAGGACTAGGGCCCCCCATCTCCACACAGAGGAGGAGCCCAGCCCCTGTGGATATCCCAGCTCCCTGCTGCCTCCACTCCTGCTGCACAGGTTTTGGAGCTGCTGCCTGGGTGGCTGCAAGGACCACGTTCCCAAAGGCACCACTCTGCTCTGTGTGTCCCTGCCAGGCATAGCTTTGCTGCAGCAGAACTGGAGCTGGGGCACTGCAGTGACTCCCCAGCCGTGTGCCCCCACCACTGTAACATAACTTTTCTTTTTATTCATTTATTTTTAGACTGCGCCTTCGCAGTTTCCACCTGCCCTACTCACGGATTTCCCCTGTCCCCAATGTGGGCCTGCAGGTTGCCATCTCCAACGCCTTCGCCGAGCTGGATGGGGACTGGCGGGTGAAGATGCTCTTCATGTGCGTGCCCAGCTCCTCCCCTCCCTGCTTGGGTGCTCACTCTGTGTCTCCCTCTCTGGATCTGGACAGGTTTTTCCTCCTCTCCCTCTCCTGTGTGTTTTGGGAAGCTGTCACTTTGCTGCCCCAGATATGACAGATAAAACAGGGTGGGAGGCAGGAACAGGACACATGATGGGAGAGCTATGCATGGACTCTCAGGTCTCTTTTCCACCGCCCCTACTTGCTCTCACCCTCCTCTATTTAAAGGTTACCTCTCCTACTTTATGTGCCAGTGAAATTTGTTTTTCCTGAGTTTAACAACTTTCCCAGTCTCCTCTGGATGCACCATACAAGGAGTCTGAGTTAGATTGATCCATGCCAGAGCTGATTTGAGGTCCCTTCACCAGGCCTTGGCATTGAGAAACATCCCTTTCTCATCCCCCTCTCCCTGCAGCCGGGACCACGGCTCATTTGACCTGAAGGTAGAGAATGTCTACATCAAAATCAGCCTGAGGCTGGGCAGTGACACCACTGGGAAACCCACCATCAGCACCTCAGACTGCAGCACCCGCATCTCCAAAGTCCGGGTGCTCTTTTCGGGCAAATTTGGGTACGTAACTTCACTGGGAGATCTGGAAGCACTGTGTGTTTCCCCATTTGCTGTGGGAATGTAGCCCTGCCACTGGAATGTGGCCCTGGTGCAAGGAGTAAGATGTTGGCATATCTGAGCTTGCCTGGTCTTAAATCTGGCCTGAATTTCTCCTGCTGTGGCTGCACATTTAAGGGGGTTAGGGGCGGTTAAGGCAGATACCAGACTTTTGTGGTTTACCAGCAGGTCTGTTTGCAAATGTAAACCCTGAGGCAAAGCCAGAAGTCAAATTGGTATGGGAACAATGTTCCCAAGGTCCCACATCTCTAGGGTAGATAGACATACTGGGCACATACTTCTGCAGCAGTTCCGGAGCTAGACACAGGGCTCCTCTCTGTTTCTCTGCAGGTGGCTTTACAACCTCTTCCACAGTGCTGTTGAGTCCAAGTTCAAGAAGATTTTGGAGAGTAAGGTACGTGAGCAGTGTAGGGCAGGGCTCTGTGTTTTTCTGATGGTCTTTAGCCCTCACTTGTAGCTGATGTGCTGGAAGAATCGGAGCAGATGCAGGGATGTAACTAGAACCAGAGCACAGGACTGTGTTGCCAATTTGGTGAAAACGGGCATTGCAGGCTCCATAGCATCATGTGTCTCAGGCTGAATTTGAAACCTGCAGCCTTTGCCAAAGCCCAGTGTAATTGGTTCCTAATTAACAAAGACTTTTCTTTCCATGTGGTCAGTTAATTAGATCTTATGCCTCAGCCAAACTCATTGTAACAGAGGGAACCTGATCAGAGCTGTCCTTTAACCAGCTGTGCTCTGGAGGGCTTTGGGGAGCACTGGGGGGAAAACTCTCATTCCTGGATTTCAGACACTTGCTGTTTTGTTTTACGGAGGGGGGTCAGGGAGCCCTGGTACCACCACCTGGTACAGACACTGACATGAAGGAGACCTGCAACAAGACATGGAAACAAGCTGTTAGCAATAATTACTACAAGGATAACTGGCATGAGTTACAGCCTCCCTGGATGTGAACCTTGTTCGGGAAGGAGGCAGTTGGAGAACAGGCAAATCCCACTCCTGAGGCAGATCCCATCCTGCCTGGGCACTATTCCCAATACCATGCAGTGCCTTTCCCAAGGCCCCTGGGGGCTGGGACAGCAGATGGCCTGGCAGCAGGAGCCACACTGGGACTCAGAGGCCTTTTCTGCTGTTTTGCCCCCTCGAAGGAGGGCAGCTCTGGGACTGTGAGGGGACCCTGCTGCCCTCTCTGCCTCCTCTGGGCACTCTCTGCCCCACACACATTCCTTGGTGTCTTTGTGTGAGTGATGGTGCGAGGGGTGAGGGGCAGGAGAGGGAGTGCACTGCCATGGAACCCCCTCTGCACAGCTCGGTCCCAACCCAGCCTGGGCAGCCTGTGTCTGCCTCCTGCTCTCACTGCACATGCTTGGACACTCCTCGTGCCCCCAGTGCTGAGGCACCATTCCCGGGGAGATCCAGCTCACAGGGAAATCCAGGTCATGGGGAAATCCAGGTCACAGGGAAATCCAGGTCGCAGGGAAATCCTGGTCGCTGGGACCAGGGCTGTGTTTGCCTGTTTGCAGCAACGTCCTTGCAGGAAGCAATGGGGCTTTTCCAGCACAGACAAACAAATATCACTGGGCACAGGGAAGAGCAGCAACCTGCTGTCTCTAAAGCCATGCCCAAGGCTCTGTCCCTCCTCCTCCCTGGCACTGCCCAGCCAGCAGCTTCATCACTGTCAGTGTGGTCACTGCCCCTCCGCAGTGCTGCATCTCGCCATCAGCTCTGTGGGCTCCATGCCTGGTCAGAGATGATGGCTGGATCCTGCTGGTAGTTTCTGTGATAATACAGCAAAAGCACTGGAAGGAGCTTTGCAGATTTTCTCAGCCACCTGCAGGACTGTGCCCCACAGTAAATTTCCTGGATTAAATCCCCACTAATGACAGGGCTTCAGCCGGGTATGACAGCAGCAAAGGGATGTACTCTTCTGTCCTGGCACAGGGTTGTAGGAGCTCAGGAAAGCTCAGCTACAGTGCAATCAGTGCTTCTGCCCCTGTAGGGTAGGTTAACCCTTTCAGTTGCTCTGCTTTGGCCAAGTCCTGGCAGCTCACGGTTCATTCCTGCACCAGGGAATGGTATAAACCCTGCTTGTATCTTGGACACTTAATGTGCTGTCTGATGAATGGAGACAATCATCACTGTGTACTCTTTTATTTAAGCAGGCTTTGTTAAGGAATAAACCCAGCAGCAGGCAGCAGAGCAGGGAGTGTGGCCTCGGCTCTGAGTGGGGGCTGTGACCTGGCTGCCCCTGCTCAGCTCCGTGGCCTTTCTCTCACACAGGTCTGTGACAGCGTGGCTGAATCTGTGCACAAGGAGCTCCAGACATACGCCCGGACCCTGCCAGGTACCAGGGGGCTGCATGGGGGTTTAGGACCAGTTTTTCTTAGCCTTTCCCAGCCATGAGAACAGCATTTTACCTTGTGTCCACCCCCCACCTCCTCGTATTCCTGCATCCAAGCTGGGAGCTGGGGAGGACCTCATCAGCAAAGACATGTTACTGTGCACTTTGTCTGGCTGCGGAGACCCCTCCAGGAGCTGTGCCCCAGGACTGGCAGGGGCTTGGGCTGCCTTAGCTGGGGTACCCAAGCCATTTCTCAGGTCCAGGAGTCGGTTTGCATGGCTGAGAAACAGCCAGGAGGAAAATGGGATTTTTTGCTTCTAAACAGAAGCAAGCACATGTGCAGCTGGTATGGAGCTGATGCACCAGGAAGCCCAGATGCAACACTGCCTGAATGGCAGTCAGGGTGATCTGCTCCCAGATTTCCCAGCCATCTCCCTCTCGCTCACCTCTCTGCCTTGTGTTCACAGTCACGGCCAAGATAGACGCCAGGACTGGGATTGATTACTCCTTTGTGGCACCCCCAGTTGCTACTGCCCAGTCCCTGGACACAGGCCTGAAGGTGAGAGGCTGCCCTGGGGACACTTGATTTGGCCAATGCCATTGCCACAGGTGGGTGGATAACGAGGTTTCGGTACCTGCTGCAAATGTTGTTTGCCAGCCTGGGTCAGCAGCTGAGCCCCACCACTATTTGCCCTCCTTCTCCAACTCTCTCCCTTCTCCCAGGGTGAATTCTACTCCCTGGCCCACCGTTCCACTGTCCCCTTCTCACCACTGCCGCTGTCCTTGCCCTCGGATCACGATCGCATGGTTTACTTCGGGGCCTCCAGCTACTTCTTCAACACAGCCGGCTTCGCCTACCACACGTCCGGGGCACTGGTCTTCGAAATCACGGATGCCATGGTGAGTGGTGCAGGAGGGATAAGGCTGGCCCCAAGCCCCTGGCAGGGATTCCATTTGCTGAGGAGCTCTGCTGGCAGCCAGAGGTCTTGGAGGACCCCCAGTGGAAGAGCTGGGGCTGTGGGATGAGGCCGGGCTGTTGAGCACGGCAGCGCGTGGGGACGGGTGGGCTCGCCAGGGGCTCT
>NW_021939960.1:9036373-9038476 GCF_001715985.3 Manacus vitellinus | reverse complement strand
TGTTTCTGTTCTGGGCTCCCAGGGACAGAGAGTGGGTGGGGAGGTCCCAGGGATGTGGACCTGGTGTGGAGGGAATGAGCTGAGGCTGGAGGGAGCAGGATCTGCATGGCCATCAGTGGGTGGAACTGCTCCCTCCACTGGGACATCCCTGCTCCCTTCACTGGGACATCCTCCACAGCACCACTTCTGTCCCTGTGCAGGATCAAGCTCTCTCTAAAGGACTCTGTTGTCGGCACTTTCCAGGTAAGTTATCCTTGAGCATGACCAGAGTCCCCAGTATGGAGTTGAGAGCCTGCTGGGGGCTAAGGAGAGAGTTCATTTCCCCTGCCCCACAACACGGGACCTGGGGGTGCACTCAGGACCCCACACTGATCCTGCCTCAGCCTGCAAGGCTGGGAGAGGATGCAGAGCCAGATCCATTGCTGCTCTCACCCCGCACTTCCTACCCTGCCAGTGTGGCCAGACAAGGCTGCTGGTCTCTGGCAAAGTGTGTGCTCATCCCGACTCCTCATCCCTTTTTCTTTTCCTAATTATCCTCCAGTGCTTGCACATCTCTTGTCCTGCAGGCTAAAGCTTTTCCTCCCCCTCTCCCCGCTCCTCAGGTGCGACTGCTGCAGTCCATAATGAACATCTTTGCTTCCGATATCCTGCTCCCCCGTCTTAATGGTAAGAACCTGCTGGGGGGAATGGGGGTGCTGGAGCAGCCTCCAGTCGGGTTGCTCCATTCAAGTGGTCCCAGCTCACTAATTAAATCCCTGTTGCCAAGGCTGATCCAGGGGTAAAGCCCACAGAGCGTGCAGGAGGTGGCTGTGAAGCGGCGGGATCCTCTTGCCACTGTGACATGCTCTCAGCAGCACACGCAATGGAAAAAATGAGCCCTATGCATATCTTAATGCTTTCCAGACCCTCTCCCCCACTCCCTGTTTCTCCTGCCTCTCCTGCAATTCAGACCAGAGCGGGGCTGGCGGCTGGAGGGGCCCAGGGGGCTGTCATGGCACAACACGCAGCCCCCAGCCCTGCCGTGGAGCTTGGGAGGAATTTCCTCTGCCTGCCCTGCGAGCAGCAGAGGCAAGGAAGGGGCTGGGGGGAGGAGGTGGCTGCCTTCTCTGCGTGGCCAGTGCTCCCTTCACTCCCCTTCCCATCCCAATGCAGCTATGTGTTGTCTTTTCCAGCCCGGTTAGATGAGGGTTTCCCTCTGCCACTGCCCGACAGGATACGGCTCCTCAATACCTTCGTAAGGTTCCACCAGGTGAGTGAGGGGGAGCACCTGGGCCCAGCTGGGGACCATCCTGCCACCCCTGAGCCCCTGCCAGCCATCTCAGCTCCAAATCCAGTTCCCACAGCCATGCTGGGTGGGAGCAGGCAGGAGGGTGATCTCAACAGCCCAGTGGCAAACCAGAGCCCTGCTTTTCCCATCTGCACGGTGGATGCCTGGGGCAGCATCACATCCTTCTCCAGTTCTTGAACCCGGGGCTTCAATTTCCCATGACACTTTTTATAGCATCTTTAGCAGCAGTGTCAGCCCCCAGCCCCCTCCCTGCCCCATGGGCAATGTCTGTTGGGATGCTGTGAGGTGGGACACAGCTGCTCCCTGCAGGGCATGGGAGCCTGTCAGCCCCTGTGGAAGGAGCTGTGCCGGGTCCTGGGGAGCGGAGAGAGCCCCTGTGGTGGGGAGCCTTAGGGAAACCCCAGAGGGGTGTCACCACAGTGGCTGTGAAATGCCTCCAGAGCCTGCCAGGGTGAAAATTAGGCACAGGGGCTGGCAGAGCCACGTGCCAATCCCGTCTCCCTCCTGGGGTATGATGGGTGCTGGGGAGTACAGCTGCCAGGGCTGGTGTCAGTCCAGCACTTTCTCTCTTTTTCCCAGAATTTCCTGCTGCTCGGAGCAGACGTTCATTTCCAACCTAAGGCATGAAGAGAAGGCCATGAGGGACCTCCAGCACTGAAAATACCCCCTTGACTCCTTCACCTTTCCCTGCCCCTGGCCCTGCTGCAGGAGACAAACACCACTGATCTGCCAGTGTCCTGCACCACTGCCCTGGCCTGGACTGTGGCCAGGGGCAGCAGCACCCCCAGGGCTGAACCCCCTGTCCCTTCACTGGG
>NW_021939960.1:8913026-9035049 GCF_001715985.3 Manacus vitellinus | reverse complement strand
TCGTGGGGTCAGCCTAACGGGGGGGAAGCGGGTTGTTTGGGAGCTTTTGGGGCCCTGAGGGGGTTTTGGTACTAGAAGGAATTTAGTCCTTGGCTCCGCCCTGGTGTGTCTCCCCCGCCGTGGGGCTGGGCAGGGAGTGGGTTGTGTGCCCCCCGTCACGGATCTGGGCAGGGAGCAGGCTCTGTGTGTGTGTCCCCCCCACGGAGCTGGGCAGGGAGGGAGTTCCTCTGGCACCTGCCCGCTGGGCTGGGCTGTCAGCGAGGCTATGGCAGAGCCCTGGGTGCGGTGCCCTGGGGAGGGGACGGTTTTCATTGCACTGAGAGTTGTATCTCAGTAAGGACACAGCAGCTCCACGGCCCAGACCTGTTGCGTTGCAGAGACATGCTCTGAGCATGTGGGCTTCTCGGAGTGTGTCCTTCGGTTATCCTTTGTGGGCTGCAGGTGAAGGCAGCTGCTTCTCTAACTCCAGTGGTGGGATTGAAGGCTTCTTCCTATAGAAAAGGTCACAGAACAGGCTGTGGATGGAAGCTGAGCAGGTCCCTGCCTGTGTTGCAGTTTACCTGGAGACCTACGGCTGCCAGATGAACGTCAACGACACGGAGATCGCCTGGGCCATCCTGCAGAGGAATGGCTATGCCAGGACAAAGGAGCTGGATGAGGTAAGGCAGCACCTTGGCAACTCTCCTGGAGCGCAGGGCTGCGGGGGGCCTCGTGCCCTGGCTGTGCCTGCAAGTCCCAGCTTTCCTCTGGAGTGCAGTCCTGCAGGATGTTGTGGGTTTTGCAGTCTGAGTTCTGCAGAGTGGAGGAAACTACCTAACAAGTGTGGTAGAAAGCTGTGGGTTGTCTTTTTTCTTTAAACTGCTGGGCTCCCTCTCAGCAGGGATTGGACACAGCAGGGTCCTCCTGACTCATCTTTGAGTTTAATTCTGTCATTTAGTGGAAGACTCTACTTGTCTTCTCTTACTTTCTTGCACTTCTGTTTGTTGAAACCCACTGTGTGCTCAGGCAGGTCTTTTTGCCTGACTTAAGTGAGTTTTATAGTCTGCCTCTTCAGGTTACGCAGGCAGGGCATGAGAAACTTATCACTTGGCTTTTATGAATTCTTCCTTTTTTGTTGCTTTCAATTTAGGCAGATGTGGTTCTCCTTGTCACCTGTTCCGTGAGGTAAGGAAAATTTTGTCGCTGCTGGTTTTGGACAGTTTTTAAGGAATTTCCATTTGAAAACCAAAGCAATACATGTGTTGCGTGAGGAAAAGAGTGTGCAGGTGTGAAAGTGACTGTTTAGTTGAGGGTAGAGCTGGCTGATGCCACGATTTACAACATTATTTGTGCTATAAATTGCTTTTTTATGTAGTGAGTTGTTTGGTAGTGCAAGCTCTGTGTATATGCCATGAGCAGTGAGAGACCTGCACAGTCAGTGCTTTAATGATTTTATTTTTTTAATATTCTGTTTTCTCTTGAAGTGGGTGTCTAGTACAGGGTGTCTAGTACTTCAGAAGTGTGAGAAATATAGTTAAGGGCAATTTGATATAAATACAAAGGGAACTTTGCTTGGTTTTTTTGAATGGGGAAGATCCTGAATGCTCATTGTCACTTGCAGTGTAGCTCATACTGTGGCTACGGTACTTTTTCTCCCCAAGAGCTTAGTCTGTTTTTTCTGCAGCATAGATGCTTCCAAGCAAGTAAAGTGATAATAGATAAGATAGAGTTAAGACATAATCCCCACAACACAAATGGCTTGCCATCGGGTCCATCAGGTGGATGATTCCCTCCCTTTAGCTGAAATCTCCTCAGAAAGTGCTTCAGGCTGGGGCAATTTTAAAGTGCAACAGCTGGAACAACCAGTTTTCCTGTCTCCCCAGGGAGAAGGCAGAACAGGCCATCTGGAACCGGCTGCAGCACCTCAAGGCGCTGAAGGCCCGTCGGCAGCAGGCTCGTGCACCCCTGCGCATCGGGATCCTGGGTACCACCAGACTGCAGTCACTGTTCCCCTCTGGCAGCACCCACCTTTTCTGTGGGGTGAAAGCAGCTGGGAAGGGCTGTGGAGCTGTAACAGGGGGTGGGCACTGCCTCATAAGGACAGTTCTCCTTTTGTTGCAGGATGCATGGCTGAGAGGCTTAAGGAGGAGATTCTGCACAGGGAGAAGCTGGTCGATGTCGTGGCAGGCCCGGATGCCTATCGCGACCTGCCCCGGCTGCTGGCTGTGGCAGAGTCTGGCCAGCAAGCTGCCAATGTCCTGCTGTCCCTAGATGAGACTTATGCAGACATTCTACCTGTCCAGACTAGTGCAGGTGGTACGACAGCGTTTGTGTAAGTACCTTCTCCCAGTGCTTCTTTCTGTGGCTCTGGTTTGGAAATCTGCTGTGCAGAGCAGACGTGCCGGTGACAGCAGTGGCCAGGAGATGCAGTGTCTGGCTGCACTCACTCCCGGCAGCCCAGAGGCATGAATTCACCAAAATGTGTGTTTGCTGCTGCTTCACTGTGTGACTGAGTCCTGGAGAGCCTGCCCCAAGCTCTGGCTGTCATGGACTTCTCTCCCTCACCTTTGGGAATGCTGACTGCCTCAGCCTGATGCTGTGCTGAGTGATTTCTGTCCCACTGACTTCTGTGCCTCTCTCATCCCCTGCTTCCTGTGATGCCCTGCCCTAGGTTCTGTTATTTATTCTTCTAATCCCCCACACATTGTAACTTCTGTTGATTTTATTTCTGTTTGTTTAGTTTTGATAATAACACTCCCAAACATGAAACCTCACTCTGCTCTGTGTGGCCATAGCATACGGAAGGACAGTACTGCTCTCTGCAGGAGAGTGGGAAGGACCTTTGGTCACTGCCAGGCTGCGGTGGAAGTCTGTGCCTTGTTCTTTTCA
The DNA here is from genome assembly GCF_001715985.3 of Manacus vitellinus. Taxonomy (NCBI): domain Eukaryota; kingdom Metazoa; phylum Chordata; class Aves; order Passeriformes; family Pipridae; genus Manacus; species Manacus vitellinus. Next base: position 9,032,181 of record NW_021939960.1, on the reverse strand, counting down.
ACTTTCTTGGGAATGTGCATGAAGAATCAGGAGGTGTTAGCTCAGGGCAAGCCAAAGGCAGGGTGGGTGGAGGGGAGTGTGAGGTAAACTGCAGAGCTGTGCCCAGAGCTGGTCTGTGTGCAGAGCTGGCTGGAGGCAGCAGTGCTGGGCACAAAACAGGGCAGGATGCAGCATGGATGGTTCTTGCAGAGCAGTCGTGGTGTGACATGTGCTTTACGTCTGGGCAGGTCCATCATGCGGGGCTGTGACAACATGTGCACCTACTGCATCGTGCCCTTCACCCGAGGCCGGGAAAGGAGCCGCCCCATCGCATCCATCCTGCAGGAAGTGAGGATGCTCTCGGATCAGGTGAGGCAGAGCCTCCTCCCACCTGTCCCAAGCCATGGGAGGAAGGGTGGGTTTTGGTAGCAGTGTTTTCAGTGATACATTTAACCATCTCTGCCTTTATCTGTGGAGATGAGGTTACTCTGGGGTTCCACCACTGGTTTTTTGATTCCTCTTGTAATACTCCATGATAGACACAGAAAGGAGGGCTTCCTTGGAAAATCCTTCGAGTAAAACCATGACTGCCCTTGCAGCTTGTCCATCCTGCTCAGGTTATATTTTTTCCTCTCTTGTTTATTTTGTAGGGAGTGAAAGAAGTGACCCTCTTGGGTCAGAACGTCAACAGCTATAGAGACCTGTCTGAGGTGCAGTTCCAGTCAGCAGCTGCCCCAGGCCTCAGCCGTGGCTTTAGCACAGTCTACAAAGCCAAACAGGGAGGTTTGCGCTTCGCACACCTGCTGGACCAGGTCTCTAGGATTGATCCAGAAATGAGGATCCGTTTCACCTCTCCACACCCCAAGGATTTTCCTGATGAGGCAAGTGTAAAATAAACACCTGGACCTCTGCTTGCAGGCAGGGAGGCAGCTCTAAATTGTGAGATGTGGACTGTGCTGTCTTCCCGAAGGGAACGTGGAATCCCAGACTGGGAACAGCAGCTCCTGGGACAGGGATGTTGGGGCTGAAGCTTGCAGATTTGCAGCTCACTGGCTTTTACCCAGGCATTCTTGGGACCCGGGTAGAGTTGAGCCATCTGGGACATCTCCTGGTCACTTATCACAGGTCCTGCAGCTCATCCAGGAGCGACACAACATCTGCAAACAGCTGCACCTCCCAGCCCAGAGCGGGAGCACACGAGTGCTGGAGGCCATGCGGCGAGGGTGGGTCACCCCGCGGGGAGCCTGTGCCCTGCACTCTGATTTGGGTGCTGGTTTCTCCTCACCGATTCGTGGGTTTCCAGTGAGCAAATCCATGTGCTGTTCATTGCAGATACACAAGAGAAGCGTATTTAGATCTTGTGCACCACGTGCGTGACTCCATCCCAGGTGGGCGTTCCCTTTGGCTTCATCTGAGCTCAGCACAGCTGTATCTCACTGTCCTTTCCTGAGTGAAGCATTCCCCTCTTCCATGAGGGAAGTGTACAGCCTTGTCTCTTACAGGAGTGAGCTTAAGCAGCGATTTCATCACTGGATTCTGTGGGGAGACAGAAGAAGATCACCAGCAGACCATGTCCTTGCTGAGGGAAGTCCGCTACAACGTCGGCTTCCTGTTTGCCTACAGCGTGAGACAGGTGAGTGCAGGACCTGGTGGAGAAGTCTGTTATCTCTGGACATCTCACCTAACTACTCAGTGCTATTTCTCACAATAACACAGTTTTTAAAAGCTATTGAAAATCATACCCAAAGTAGTATAGTGGTAGATTTTTTTTTCTCGCAGGCAGGACTTGTAGGGTGTGGGGTTCTGCAAGGGCTGTTGTTGTGCCTGGGAGGCTTCCAGCTCCTCTGTGGAGTGTCAGGGTTGGTTACTGCTTGGTGACCTGGCTCTGCAGATGCTCCAGAGCGATTGCAGGGAAGCAACTCTGTCTGCAGAGACCCAGTTGCTGGTGCTTTATTTGCTCATGAGGACTGTGCTGAGGGAGCTGGGCTGGAGCCCAGCTATAGGGACTGTCAGTTGAGTCAGAAGGTATTTCCAGAGAAGAGTGGATAGTTGATAAATCCCCATTAGAATGCTCTCCAGAGTATATGATGCTGACGGGGAAGAGGACAGGAGGTTGGGAAACATAAGGAAGCAAAGGAATATAGAGCACGTTTCAGCACATGGGACTAGAACTAGAAGAATCCATTGCCTGTCCTTGTGGACAGACAGGCACAGGCACATCCCACACAGGAGCTGCAAAACAGTTTCATAGCCACTGATACTCAGTGCCCTACATCAAACCTTCTGCCTAAAAGGTGGAGCAGAAAGGTGTGAGGAACTTGAGGAAGCGGCTGGTGCTGAGTACCCGGAATAATTCCTTTGTGAATACGAATTTAAGCACGTGGGAAGCCGTTGCTGGAAGAGCAGCAGAGCTGGCTGGGGTCAGACAAAGCTCTGAGCTCAGGATGGGTGCTGAGGGGCCGCACTGGCTTGGTGTGTTTGCAGAAGACCCGGGCGTATCACCGGCTGCAGGACGATGTGCCCGCGGACGTGAAGAGGCGGCGGCTGGAGGAGCTCATCGCCGCCTTCCGAGAGGAGGCTGCCAGGGCCAACGCGGCGCTGGTGGGGCAGGACCAGCTGGTGCTGGTCGAGGGGGTGAGTGCCTGAAACCAAGTAGTCCTCTTCCCCTCTTGCTGGCCCTGTGCAGAGCAGTCACCGCTTCTGCCCTCCCTTCTCGCTTTCCCCACGTAATCCCAGGACTCCCCAAGACTGTTTCTTCACCCTTAAGCAGACAGCTTGGTTTTTCCAGAGCGTTGAGCTGAGCAGAAAGGATGGGATCAGTTAGGGATGTGTCTCTGGCCAAGCACAGAATTAGTGCTTTTGGTGTGTGTGTCACCCAGGAGCTCTGGCCACAGGGCTCTGTTCCAGGGGTTGCTTAACAGCATGGAATGTGGGTTTAACACCGTCAATAGCGCTCAATTAATTCCCGAAGCAATAAAGCCCAGCAGTGAATCAGAGCGATTGCCATGCAGGTAATGTTCCCTGTCCTCCTTCCAGCCCAGCAAGCGCTCTGCCTCGGAGCTGTGTGGGAGGAACGACGGCAACATCAAGGTGATCTTCCCTGACGCCGAGCTGGAGGATGCTGCGGACTGCGGGGCTCCGGGCAGAGCCCGGCCGGGGGACTACGTGGTGGTGAAGGTGACCTGCCTGCAGTGCTGTTCTCTAGAGCAGCTGCTGCCAGAAGAGCCTAAAATTAGAGTGGATCCTCCCCAGCCTTTCCATGCCTGAAGACCTGTGTTGTTTCTTTCAGGTGACCTCTGCCAGCTCACAGACCCTGAGGGGAGTTCCACTCTGCCGGACAACCCTGTCCCGTGCTGCTGCCTGTCGCTGAGGGTCCCTGCTGCCCGTGGATGGAAGCAGCACGTTTTCTCCAGGAAGAAACAAGAAAGTGTTGTCAGGTGGAGATATATGTATATTAAAATTTATTTGTGAAATAATAAAATACGTATATATTTCTGCTTTGGCTACAACGTACCCCTCATAGATGCATGCAAGTTCATAGGCAAAAGGAGTGGAAGGTGTGTGTGAACTTGCCAAACACAGTTCCTGTGAGATTGTGTGTTTTGACTTGGTCTGAGGCTTGACCCACCCTGGCAGTGCTGCAGGTCTGTCCTCTGACTGCGACCACATCTTCTAATACAGCCCAGCCTGAGAGATGCCTGTGCAGAGCAGGCCCTTCCTACAAGCTCAGCTGAATATAGGAGCTGCAAAAGCTGGTAGTGCCTGAAAAATACAGCTCCATTTAGCTGCTGGAAAATGGTAGGGGTACTGCCAAGGGGGGCAAAGAACTGAAAGAAGGGGAGAACATTGATGAATATTTTCCAAATACTGGCAAAATGCTTGGAAAGTGGAGTCAAGAACTCGCACTGTGTTCGTGTGTTGGAATGTCACGGTGGACTGTGGAATGTAAAATGGTGTTTAGCGTGCACCAGTGAATCTGTTGTGTCTGAGACTGAGGGAATGCAGCCTTGCCCTCCTACTGGGGAAGATTGGATCTCAGCTACAGAGGTTTTCCTTGTCTCCAGGCCTGGGGGATGCCTGGTAAGATCTGGCTGCCAGCCAAGGGTCAGCTCTGGCCTCTTAAAACTTGGGGTGCAGCTTTGTAATCCAAACATGCCTTTGCTCACTAAAGAAGTGGTTGTACTGATTTAAATGGCCAGTAAGTTCTATAAGTGCCTCTGACAGTTCCTTGTTTTCATCAGCCTGCAGCTGACCCCAGCTGCACCGTGTCACATTCCAGCCTGCTCTGCAAAATTCAAACAAGGACCTGTGACCTGCACTTATGAGTAAACTGAGATGTGAGAAAGGATCACCCCTTTTCATACAGATAATCATGTCATTAGAAAAAAATCTTGTAAAAGGCTCTATCCAGTGACCAGTTTTGAGGGAACAGCTGGTAACAGAGCAGTCTTACGTGACTTTGCAGAATTTTTAAATAAACATGAAAGGGTTTTGCTCGAAAGCCTTCTCTCCTGCTCAGCTCTTTCTGGGCTATAATTGTATCTCTTTGAAAACAGCATGGTTCACTGAATATTCATTAGACTTCAAGAAACAAATACATTTTGCTTATTATCTCAGTGCTGAGTTCCTTTTCCTAGAAGTGAATCTGCACAGTCAGCATGGTCCCTGAGGGCTCTGAGGTGCTGACAGGCACATGGGAAGGTGTCTTCTGCCCAAGTTCACAAACCAGGGCCTGGTGCTCTGGTGCCCAGTGTGGGTGAACCTTTGGCATGGGAGGTTTTTCAGGAAGAGGCAGCAGTTTCGGTTGAAATCCCAAAGGCAGCAGCAGGATGTATAAGCATCACCCCTCAGAAGTGACCCATGCTGAGGCCAAGGTTTGTGTGGCTAATTAACCCCGCCTGGTAGTGGCCCAGTTTAACTGCCCCGTGGCAGCTCTTCAGCTCATGTTTCCCGGGCATTTTGGGACCGTGGCCCAAGCCAGCACCCCTGCAAAAGGGCTGACACTCACCTTTCCCTGCTCGTTTTGACCTTCTCCCCATGAGCACCTCTTTCAAGTGGGAAATGCAGACCACTTGAAAAAAGTGTGCCCTCCCCCCTCCATCCTGCTATGAGGCCATCTGCAGCCGTTTTACAATCATTATTTTAAGAGCGGGAGACTAATGAGGAGGAGAGCTGGGTTTTACATTTTGATGAGGAGGTGATAATGCTCAGTGCACGGCCTCCCCAGGGAGCCGTAGCACTCACCATTTGCTTTGCCTTTTTAGTTTTTATAGGCCTCGGGAATGAAGACTGAGGTTTTAAGGCAGCAAAGCATCCATTAGGAAGTGCTTACGGTGACCTTGGAGACTGAGTCAGTTCTTTGGCACTGCCTGAAAGCAGGAATGTGTTGTTTTTCTTGAAGGCTGGAGGTAGGATGCAGTTTCTGTGTCTCTTGTCAGATTTGCTCCCTGAATCCGGCTGTTGGGAAAGCTGTGCTCTCACCTTGTGCTGATTCTTGCATGTTTCTGTTCCCAAGGGACGAGAGCCCTGAACTCCCCTGGACCTCACATTTCCCACGCTGATGTTCACCTGTGCCTTCTGCAGGTGCAAGTGTTGCCTTCCCAGCCAGTCGTGCCCTGGTTACACCCATGGGCAAACACCTAAGGAGGCATTTGGTGGATCAGGTTTCCCAGCACAGACCTGAAGTGCTGGGATGACATTTACTTTCCAAGCAGACGTGCCCTGAGGCATCTCCTGACACTGGGATTTCGTAAGGCACAGCCTGTGCTTTCCTTTATGCTGGCGGGGTGTGTAGGCAAGGCTGGACATCCCCCTCGCACACAAATAGCTTCACCTGGCAGAAAGGTCGCTGTCAGGGAGAAAAAGAGCCTGTTTTTTCCCCGGAGCCCCCTCACAGAACGAATCTCTTTGTGCTCGGGGAGCGGAGGCACAGACTGCAGCAGGCACTCCCAGCCTGTCTTCACTGCTCATCACTGGCATTTATTGGCCCAAGGACAGTCTCGAAACTGATGCCCATCGTTGCCTACACGCCCCTGCCCATCCTTCTTCCTTTCTCTAAGGCTCTCGAAGCAGCTTGGGCAGAGCACTGGGCTTTTCCCAGCATCAGAGCTGGCCAGGGTGTGTCACGTCCTTCCCCAGAACCCCCAGAGCTCTGCAGTTTGTTTTCCCTCTGCATGTCATGGTGACGGTGGAGGGAAGGATGGGTGTTTTCCCTGATGGCAGCCTTGCAAGCACAGTTTGCTTCAGGTCGGCCAGAGCCTCGCTCTGCTGTGGCAGGTGACAAAGAATTGCCTCTGAGCGATGCCAGCAGCCTGCCAGGCTGTGCCAGAGGGAATGCTTTCCTCCCCTTCTCTCACGGGTTTTCACTTCAGCAGACAGGCTCCATGTGCCTGCCAGCCCATTCCCCCAGGCCTCCTCCTCCTCCTCCTCCTTGCTGCACCACGACTGCTTGTGGGCTGGGGATCCAGAGAGGTTTCCTTCAGTGGCTTTTCATCACCATTTCTGAAGCCAGCTCTTGGTAGAGAGCTTAGGGATTTAATGCAACATAAAGAGCTTTCAAAAATGTTTTCCAGTTCTAGAATCAGATCTGTCTTTAGTTCACTCCATTCTGGAACTGGCAGTAGTTGGATTCCAGCAGGACAGGTATAGCTGCTCCTACAGGTTCCTCTGCAGCCAACAGCAAACTCCATGCTCTGCTGGAAATGTGTCAGGCTCTCCATTGCCACTGCCTGGTGCACTCCTAGACCAGCCCCAGGCTGCCCTGCAGCCCCCCCAGGGTGGCATTGTCATCTGTCCCCAGACTCCTTCCATGTCCCTGCCCTTCCTGGAGCACTGTGGGGCTGTGACCTGCATGGCAATGACAGAGGCACCAGTGGTGAGTGGCTGCTCTGAGTCCTTGGGGTTTGTGAATTCAGAGGGTATCTCACAGTCAGTCACAGGCTCTGCTACTCTCTAGGGCCTGGGAGTCCTGTGGCTTTCCCTCCTCCCTTGTGAGCAATTTATTTCCTTTACTGACAGGCAACTATTGACTTCTCATTCTCCTGAAGATGAGATGTCTTGTCTCATCAGGTTTAAATTAGTTTTATCTTTAGCCTTTCCTATTAATAGGCTCTCATCGTGGTGTCATTACTTGATATCTATTTTCTGATGTTTTTCATTAATGGCTCTATATCTTCCAGATATTTTTTCAAGTATTTTTTCCCCTGCTGCTGAGTTATTTAACAGTCAGGCACAGATCAGAGACATGAAGATGGTTTGATGCTGGTCAGAGACAGTGTGGAATGGCCCAGTGACTGTTGGGTGTGTAGGGCAGGGCTCTTGGGCTGTGGTGGGGCTGCACTGGGGCTGTCAGGGACCACCACTCTCTCCTTCCCTGTCTCTCTGCCTCCCTCTGATCCCAGGCTGAGCTCTGACACGCCTGGGGCTCTCAAGAGCACGAGTCAGTAGAGTAATTAAAATGCCTTCCATGAGGCAAAGGTGCTGCAAATCCTTTGGACAGCTGTGTCTGTGAAAAACAGAGGACTGCTTTCCATGCTTTGTGTGCCTGGCAGGGGCTCTTCCCCATGAGCAGAAACTTCCGCTAGGAAATGTAAAAGGGAATTATTTCACATTGTTTCCAGGTGGCCCCTGACTGGGGTCTCTGTTCCTGCTGGGTCAGAGCCACCTTCCCAGGCAGCCGGAGTGGGGAAGCTGCCACTGCCACCAGGAACATGGAGCAGGCAGTGCTGCCAGCACAGGCACAGGCAGGGCTGCCAGCCTGGGGACAAGCAGTGGGGACAGGCAGGGTGGCCAGCGTGGGGACAGGCAGGGTGGCCAGCCCAGCCAAGTGCCTTTGTCTATGGGGATTTTCTCATTGTGTCTTCAACAGTGTCAAGAGAAAAGCCTGTCAGTGTTGAAGGCAACCAGATCTCCTCAGTAAGACCAGGGACATTTTTTCCTTGGGCTTCATTCCCAGGAGTTGCTTGCACAGGTGAGGAGGGATGCGGGGCCAGGTCGGCCGCGTGGGGAGAGGATTAATGCAGGAACCAACCTCGTTGCCCTACATTTATTTTCTCACATTAACGAGGAGGAGAAATGTGCCCAATTTCTTGAGAGCAAACCCAGGGATGACAACAGCCTGATGCACAGTGACATGTTCAATGGAGCTGTCAGGGTGCTCAGGGATGCTGCTGGGGGGGTGTTTGCTACCTGCAGAGTCTGGTCACTGTGGGGATCCCACGTGTCCCACATGTGGGAATTACAGAGAGGCTGCAGGACCAACGATTTGCAGCAGCGCCTCCAGCACAGGGCTGAGGGTGATTAATATTCAGTGCACTGCCATGAAAATGAACAGCCAGACAGGACTGTCCTCCTCCCCTTCCTGCATCCATGAGGACAGCGAGGGGAATGTCTGGAGCATGGGAACAGAGACAAGATTTGCTTTTGGTCAGGCTGATACAGGATTTTGAGACTAAACAAGATACTTCATTCTCTTTTGCGTTATTTAGTGTCTTTCAATCTGTTTCTTCTTTTTTAATGTCATCTTTCTGTTATTTAATTACAGGAAGTTTAAAAAAGAATAGTAGGAGGCCTTGGTTGAAGCTATGAGAACCAAACAGGAGGCATTTGCAAAAACAGTTTCTCTTTAAAAAGGGGAAATGTTCTGGTTTTCTTTTCATTAAAAAAATTCTTCCCATAATTTCTTATCAAAATTCTGGTGAAAAACCCTTTTACTGTTGGCAGGAAAGCTTTCCCCATCCCATGTTCAGCGTGGCAGAAGCAGTGGCAACATTAACAGCACCCGGGATGCTCTGGACAGTGGACAGATGCCCCAGGACTTGGGGGACAAAACTCCCACAGCTGGTGACATCCTCAGTGCTCGTCCTGCCCCACCACTGCTCCTTGCCTGCCATCTGCCCTGCCCGGGGATGGCTCCTCCATCCTCTACCGTCTTCCTGGGGATCCTTTCTTCCCGTGTTGGGTGGAGAAGTTTGAAATAGGCTCAGACCAGCTGATCCTGTGTCCTTCCAGCAGTGGGCTGAGCTGAGGCTAGGTGCTCTCATCCACCAAAGCAGCTGACAACAGAGAAAAGCGGAGCCACAGGCACAGCCAAGGCCACTGTTTGCCTTCAGGGCTTTGGTTCTGCACTGACCTGGGCCAAGGCAAACCCTGGCTGGTGGCCCCAACCCTCAGGTTGTTGTTCTATTGTGCAACCAGCAGCAGGGAGCTTGGGGTGGCTGCTGCAAAATGATCCCTGTGGGCAAACACAGCTTGGAGTGCTCTGGGCAGGAGAGCTGGCACCACTCGGAGCTCTGCTTGCACAGGCACTACCAGCCCCGAGCCAGGCTCCAGCCATGGGGCTCTGTCACAGGTCCCTGCAACACCCATTCCACCAGCCCTTCCACATATCCCAGCCACTGCAGGGGAACCTAGTGGGGTTAAAGGAACCTCCAGGTGCCCCTAGCCCCAGAAAAAAAACCCATCTCTGCCCTTGCAACCAGGACTTGCAGAGATCTGGGGTGTTCCAGAGTCACCTGTCCTGGCACACTGGGGCCAGGTAGTGCCAGCAACAGGGACATCTCCTGTTGCAGGCACCATTTGTTATTAATGTTGGTGGGTCAGGCTGGTGTGGGTGCTGCCACTGGCTCTGCAGGTCTCACCATGACTGTTGGCTGCTCAGCCCTCGCTCTGTGGCAGCGGAGGTGGGATCCAGCCCAATGGCACAGCAGCACCTGGAAGGGTTTGGTGTTTGGCATTTTGTCTCTAAGGTTACTGAGGGAACATTTACACCTCTCTTTGCAATCATTCACAGCCAGTAAGCCTGGGATGGGAGCTGGCACGTTCCTTCATCCTCGTCCTTCTGTTTCCTTAGGAACTGGAAACCAAAGGTGCCCAACGATGCGTTACGGATTCAATCGCTTGGGCCAAGGCACTGCCACTCCTCCTGTCCTCGCTCTCACAGCCATCAAAGGGCACCCAGAATCTGCTCTTCATCTTTGTGCTCTGAGCACATGCAGCTCATTGGCGTCAAGATCCATTTCCTGGAGTCCCCAGCGTGTTGTGTTGGTGTTACTGCAGCCAGAGTGAAAGGCAGGGGGATGCAATGGGTGCAGCCCAGACATGCCTAATGACCACATCTCCTAATGACCACATCTCCTAATGACCACATCTCAGTAGTGTTGCCACCTCTGTGATTAACTGGCAGGGTGGGGCTGATGTCGGGCTGGTTGGGGTATCAGGGTGTCTCTTGGTCACAGGCTGCCATGGTGAGGTAAAGGGAGTGAGGAGCAGCAGGAGAGGCTGGGCCGAGGTTCCAGAGCACTGGCGACACCTCAGTCACCCCATCACCTTGGGAAAAGAGTGGTGGGAACCTCCAAGGTTTTTAGAGGAACGTTTAGCTGCAAGCAGGAGCCCTGACCATGGGAATGAGGCACCAGGACTCCCCTGCGCCCATGGGATGGGGGTCTGGGCAGGACCATGATGGGCAGAGGCAGAGAAGGGTGTTGGTGCTGCCCACCAGGGATGCCAGAAGGGCCAGTGTGGGCGCTGGGAAGTGGCTGGTCACACATGGTGCTGTGCCAGTGGATCCAGAGGCTGCAGGGCTCAGGAATCTGGCCCTGGCCCCACCAGCTCTCGCCGTGCAGCCATTCTGCTCTGGGGCTGTGGCACAGCCAGCCCCAGGATGAGGTTTGATGCCACTGCAGCTGGGGGTGAGCTCCTGTGCCTGAGAGCTTGCAGGCTACTACCACCTGCTCACCCCGGAGTCCTGGGGGTCCCAGCCCCAGCCCGGCAGGGACCTGCCTCGATGGGGCACCAGGGATGTGTTTGTTCATGTTGAACAGCTCCCAGCTCTCTGGCAACAGGTGGGAGCAGGAACAGGCATTGAAAGAACCAGCAGCTCAGGGACAGGGGCAGAATAAATCTGCATAAATACAAATGAGGGGAATATTATTTCCCACATTGACCACATTTCTGTAGCTACTTTAAGCTGTGAGAGGGGGGCTTCAGCAGCCTGAGCAGGGTTTGGGCTCGACTCAGGCCTGGCTCTGGGGCTGGAGCCGCTTGTGATTCCCCACCTTCCCAGCAGACTCACCTATTCAATATTCCTCACATGCGAGTTACTCCTGTAGCTGATGGGAGAGATAAATAACAAAACCCTCACAAATGCAAAAATCCTTTGGCAGTTTGGAAAGGAACCAAGTCACGTGCTGAATGCAGACGAAGAAAAATCCTTTTTATTGTAAGGAGTAACAGAAGGGTGTGAATCAGCCTCAAATCCACCTCACCCACAATGCAGCACATCCAAATCCACTCGGAGATTACAAGGCAGGATAGCGCTCACTCTGATCAGTTCAAAGCGTCGCTGTTTGGGAACAAATCGGCTGAGTGTGTGCCTGGATTAGACTGGGGGCCTTTTTGCCTCTTGAAATCACTGGAAACAGCAAAATTCCCTTTTGAAATGGTAAGCTAATCAAGAAGCAGAAGGAGAGCAAAGACAAAGCATTTACAGCTTTTGGGTTCGGGTTCATCCCTTTTCTCCCTTCCCTTCTCAGGGGTTTGGTGCAGTTGGTGCAAAATCCTGAAATTCCTGAGGGGTGGCTGTGAGGGGACCAAACCCCTGCCTTCAGCCCAGCTGTCTGCTTCCAGCACCTGGAATATCCCCTCTGTGCTGAGCCATTACCTGGCCCAAACCCCAGCCCCAGTGAAGCTGGGGTGGGCGTGAGGAAGAAACAAGGGGTGAAGGTGTTCCCTTCATCAGTGAGTGCCATAACAAGTGGCTTGTGGCCGTGAGAACCAGGAGAGCACAGAGGCAAGATCTGGGGCTCCTGCCTCTGTAGTCACCAGCATGGCTAACCACCCACACAGCTAACCACTGACATGGCTGATCATTGGCACAGATAACCCTGGGCTGTAAAAAGACACCAAAATCTGAGAAGTCTGAAATGTAAAGCAGACGAAAATGCGAGGTTTTGCTGGGTTTTCTCCACTTTCATGTCTATTCTCCAGGTATCGAGTCATCTTCCTCCCTTCCCTCCTCTTCCTCCTCAGGAATCGCCTGTGGAGGCACCTGGAGGGATGAGGTTTTTAGACAGCCCTGTGCTCTCCCCGTCACCTCCTGCTAACAGGCAGCAGGGTCAGGACTCATCCCACCCAGACCAGGCACCGGTGCTGGCACAACTGGCAGCAGAGCTCTGAGCCAGGTCCCCAGGCAGCAAATCCTCCTTACCCCACGTACTTCCAGCCTGTGGCTATGGATTGCTCCCGGGATCGACACCTGCGACTGGGGGAGAGACACCCAGGTCAGACTGGGGGAGAGACACCCAGGTCAGTGCATTCCCTCCTCCAGGCCCCCCCAGCCCCACGGTCCCCTGGCAGCCCCCACTGCTGGGCCGGGCTTGGCAGTGTCCCATGTGCCAGTGGCCCAAGAGCCCCCGGCTTTATGGGCAGAGATGATTTAGTGCCCTGAGGAATATGGCTCTGGAGAAGCTGGGACGGCTTCCAACTCTTCCTTCCCTCCCCTGTATATTAACTTTCCATGCATATGAAGCTGAAAGCTCTTCCAATCACCTCTGCAAATATTAATTAATCCTCGCAGCATCCTGAGGACCATTATTCACTCCTATTAAGCAAATATTATTAAATCCTTTTATAAGAGGTGAAGTGACTTTTCTAGGGCTGTGCAGGGCATAAGTAGGAGCGCACAGACTTTGTGTAGGAGCCACTGCTGCAGAATGGCAAAGCTGCTCACACCTGAGCTGGGGGGATGTCTCTGAGGACCAGGCACTCCAACCACCCCCAGCACTGCTGTGCCATGCGGGGTACAAGTGCTCTGTGGGACTCTTCCAAGGTGAGTTGGCAGCTCTGGCTGCACCCCAGAACCATGAGGACCCCCTTCCCACTCTTAGCCACTACCCAGTATAGTGTCCCCCTTTCAGCTGCCCTGTTCTGGCTCACAGACACCACTGGGGATCCCCATAGTGGCACTGGAGACAGACTCACTCTGGAGGAGCCAGTCGATGAAGGTGCTTGGGAATGGGGAATTCTGCAAAGAACAAGGAGGCGTTAGAATGTGTGAATGTGGAGGGAGGGCAGCAGTGCAGGGACATGGGATGGGACACAGGATGGGACACAGCTGTACCTGCAGATCCAGCTCCACGAAATGCCCAGACGTCACCGGCAGTTTGGAGAGGGCAGAGTACATTTTCCCCAGGAGCCCGAAGGAGACGACGCCTGGGGACAGGGAGAGGCCATCAGGGCTGGGCAGAGCTGGCTGTGGGTCCCAGAGCCTGCCGGCGCCCTCTGCCCGCAGCGTCTGGCAGAGGCTGGGAGAATATCGTCCTGCCCACCACGGAGTAAAACCCCTCGTCCTTCCTGTGGATCTCAAACCTCCCGGGGTTCAAAGGTTCCCATGAAAGCTGCTGCCCAGGAACTTCCAGATGCATGTCCCATCACAGGGGAAATGTTGGGGGTAAATGGGGACAGCTCTGCTTGCAGTGAAGCAGCAATCATGTCTGTGTGAGATTTGACAGGAACAGATCTGGGGAAGGAAAACCCCACAGGTTCTGCAGGGCTGCAGTGGAGGGTCCTGGCAGAGCCACCTCTTGGCAGCAGCTTGAGTCTGTCCCTGGTGGGACAAACACCCATGAGAAGAGCAGGACTGTGGTGTCTGGCAGTGGCAGTGAGCCAGGACTGTGCCACATACAGTGGCTTTGCTGGTGGATCAAAGCTGCTCCTGCTCCATGCAGAGAGACTCCTGCTCCCATGAATTCAGCTCTCCTCGGGACTCCTGCTGCCCGTGCAGGTGGTTGGACACACAAAACTCAAGTGTCACTCAATATAGAAAAGAAAACGACTTACGGTTGAGGAATTGTAGTTTCATGTTGATGATGCCGACCCAGATGTTCACTAATGGGCAGAGCTGCAACGACAAGTGGCACAGCCCTGGTGAGAACACCGTGGGTGCAGCAGCACGTTCTCCAGCACGGCTTGAGTTTCACAGACTTAAATCAGGATGTAATAATAGGCTCCTAGAGCACAGTTCCTCCATGGAAGAAGAGCCATATGACTTGTTCAGCCCTCTTCTTAAAACAGCACAGGTTCTACTGAACAGGACAAGAGATTCTCTAACAGGCCCCTTTGCTCCAAGTGGGGTTGTCACTTCTGCTCATCTCCCCCCAGGGAGCACCCGAGTACAAATTATCCCATAACATTGCATGATGGAATTGAAATTACTCCTAACAAATAAATTCTGACTGTAAGGAAGATCAAGGAATTTTGTGGAATTCACTTATGGGCTGCAGGCATAAATATATATTGTATATATATTGTGTATATATATCATCCCTGACCGCGGGAGGGGGGTTGGTATAACTGATCTTTAAGGTCCTTTCCAACCTAAGCTGTTCTGCGATCCTCTGTGTGTGTGTGTGTGTGTGTGTGTGTGTAAATCTTCCAGAGAGTTCTGGCAGGAGCACTGATTGCAGCTGAAATGCATCTTCACAGCAAAGAACATTCAGACACTCACCAGTGCAGGGACAAGGGTCTTGAGAGTAGAGTTCAGCACGCTGCTCACCAGGTTGGTGAGGAGGCTGGGGAGGGAAAGGACACACAAAAATTACCAGGGAAGTTGTCAAAACCTAGGACTTCACATCAAGACAAAACAGCAGCTGTGGAGGAGGAGCCCCTCTCGTCTTGTCTCCTCTTATATTAAAAGATGCCGCAAGCCCACAGCTCCCCCAGGCTTTAGCAGGAATTGCAGATGGTTATCTGAATCCCATAATCTGGTTGTTATGGTGTCAGTCCGTGACACTGAAGTTCTGCCCCACTGCAAACTTGCAGGAGCTCACCCACACACTCACCCCTTCCGCAGGTTGACGCTGAAGCCGCCAAGCAGGTTCTTGCAATCCTTAATCACCAGCTTGAGGTCCCCGGGGGTGTCCTGGGTCACGGCGATGTGTGACGTGATGTTCGTTTCTACCGAGGATTCACTCAGGAAGCTAAAAATCCTGGAAAAAAGGGGAGTAGCGTGGAGGGTTATGGGGGAAACAGAAGCAGCACAGGAGCTGCAACACAGGCTCGGCTGGTACAGTGCTTTAGTCTTGGGACTTCTCTCTGGTTCCTGGTCCTGTAGCAGATCACAGAATCATAGAATCATTAAGGTTGGAAAACACCTCTAGATCACCAAGTCCAACCATCAACCCAGCACCACCACCATGTTCACCACTAAACATGTCGTCTGGTGCCATATCCACAGATTTTTTGAACGCTTCAGGGATGGCAATAGCACCTTTGGAGTAAGGACAGCTGGAAATGGCTGCAGGGAGAGGCAGCAGTACAGCTCAGAGTTTTCCTCACCAGCCCATTTGCTCAGCACGTGGGGATGTTTCTCCAGCAGCAGGGAGTGTCCCATCCTCCCCAGTGCCCTCAGGCCCCCATGGCCTCTCTCTCCAGCACTGCTCACCCTGGAAAGCGGAGCACCAGCTTCGAGTACAGGTTCAGCACCAGCTCAGTCCCACGAAGGACCTTCCATGACACTCGGGCGTTCTCGAGGTTCAGCACCTTCAACCTGGGGGTAAACACCGAATCAAACCCACCTTGAGATGGCAGGATCAGCAGAAGAAGACCCTACAGTCCCATCTCTTCCTGCTCATCGTTTGACCTGTTACCCATTTGGATATTCCCAGGTAAAAGTGAAGGTGGGGAAGGACCAACCCCTGCTCCAAGAAAAGCCAATCTCAAAGCAGGGTCAGGTTTCTCAGGGCTGTGTCCTGCTTGCAATCAACCACCTCTGAGGATGGAGATGCCCCCACCTCCCAGATTGCCCATTGCAGTGTCACAGCACTGCCGTGGGGAAGACTTTTCCCATTTCTGGTTGGAATTTCCCCTGTCACAGATCCTCGTGTGAGCCCAGAACTGGTGGTTTGTATGACAGGGAGGGTCTGATCCCCTGGACACTATTGGTCACCTTGCAGTGAGCCCCACCATGGGGCTTCTGACTCACCAGGCATAGCGTGATATCTTCTGAGAGGTTCTACCACCCAGCAGGCCTCCTGCACCCAGAAGACCATCAAGACCAAGTAGACTTCCGTTGCCTAGGAGACCTCCTTTCCCAAGCAGCCCTGTGCCAAGCAGACCTTTATCTCCAAGAAGGCTGTTATTGCCGAGGAGGCCATTGCCAAGGAGACCATTGCCAAGGCCTTCCCCACCAAGGATGCCTGTGCCAAGTCCTTCTCCACCAAGGATGCCTGTGCCAAGTCCTTCTCCACCAAGGATGCCTGTGCCAAGTCCCTCTCCACCAAGGATGCCTGTGCCAAGGCCTTTCCCACCGAGGATGCCTGTGCCAGGCAGACCGCTGCTGCCAGGTTGTCCTCCTGCAACAGTCAGAACTCTGTTACTGTCCTGGCCATCACTGCCCAGAAACCCTCCTCTTCCAAGCACGCCCGTGCCAAGCAGACCTTCCTCACCTAGGAGGCCTGTGCCAAGGACCCCAGATCTGCTGGGTTCACTTTCTGCTTCAAGTGGACCTCTGCTTTCTGCTTCACTTGCACTTCCCTTGCCCAGGAGGCCGGTGCCAAGCAGCCCACCTTCACCAGGAACACCAGTGCCAGGCAATCCGCCTTTTCCACCAAGGAGACCAAGCAGACCTGCACCAGGGGAGTCCCAGTTACTAATCAGACTTCCACCACTGGGAAGATTCCTTTGACAAGAAAGGTTGATTTGGCCACGTTAGGTTGCTCTGCTGGTGAGATCTCATAGGGACCTCTGAGCATCCTTGAGCAAAGCTGGGTTCCCCACAGAGATGATCCTGCCAGGAAGCATCTCCTTGATGACCAGAGGGACACGCCATGAGCCTAAAATGGCACAGGACTGTGTCACGACCCTGCCCTGGAAACACAGAAAATATCTGAACTCACCACTTGTGGCTTGCTTTGGGTTCAGCAGGTTGAGGAAGCCCTGGGAGGAGGGCAGGAAGCCCACGAGAAGGATGAGACACCAGAAGTGTGGCATCTCCTGACCAAGCATCTGTGGAAAGACCCACATCAGCCCAAGCACCAGTTCCAGCACATGGGTACAGGCAGTTTGGGTACTGGTACAGCTCCCCATCCTTCACATGCACTGCCCTGGGGTGATGGGGGAGGTTCCTCCTGGACATACAGCTTCCAGAAACCACACCCCCCCCCAGATCCCAGGGGATCAGTCCAGGCCTGCAGCACCTTCTTCCCACCCAGAAAGGTTGAACCATTACTGGTTAGCAGAGAGTAGCTGGAGCCCAGTGCTGCACTGCTCCAGAACCATCCATGTCTGGGCTCCCACATTGCAGAGTTGGGTGGCTGATACTGCAGGGAAGTGAAAATGCCATTTTAAGAGAGGAAGAGGGATGGAGATGAGGGACGAGGACCTTGTATTGAGAGAGATAGATGGCTTCCCACCGCTCCAAAATGGTCCTGAAAGCAGAACTCTCAGAGGGGCACGGCCGGGTAAAAAATGATGAGCATCTCAGCAGTGTCCTTCTGCCCACTGTGAAGAGCACCCTGAGTTATTAAAGCCCAAAGCACAGCCAGAATCAGACTCACTTTCCTGTGGGCAGATTGTTTGTTTTTCTCATCTTGCTTCACTCAGGCAGTGAGAAGAGCCCGTTTTCCCTGTGTTTGATCTGCCCCGAGCCAAAGAACGCACCTTCAAGGACCTCCTGTTCCTGCCCAAACTCGGTTTCTCGGGGTGACAGTGCAGGCTGGAAAGTGTTTGTTTATGCACGGAAAGGTGTTTGCAAAGAAAGGAGAAGAGGCTCCTGCTGCAGTGCTGCCCTGGGTCCCAGCTCCAGGAGCACCTGCCTTCACAGCCTGTGCCCCAGATGGAAACCCCGCCTCGTCCCTCCTGAGGAAAAAAAGGTACGAGGTGCAGATTGCAGAGGTTCAGCACTGAGAAATAACATTATTTAGGTCAGACTGAACAACTCCTTTGTTTCTTCCAGATACTTTTAAAAAATCCCTCTATGACAGTTCTAGGCACAATTAAATTAGACTTTAATTCACTCGACTGTCTTTTACATTTTCCCTTTGATCAGCACGTAATGATGCACAGCTCCTGTAGCCACGATTATTGAACAGGAGAGAAGGAGAGAGGCTCGAGCAGCTCCTATTGAAAATCGTGTCAAATAAAATCAGTGGGATTTGTTGGAGGGGTTCTGCGAGACGTGCACAGCATTGCAAAAGGGTGCCAAAATGGATGTCAGGGCTCTTAGAAGAGCTCTTAGAGAGAATACGTGACCAAGCAGGCAGCTATCTCTGCGGTTATTAGCAATATCTGTCGGGGTGCTGCTCCTCGGTCACACACATTTCAGTGAGCTGAGCATCTTGCACGTGCAAAAGGCACGTCTGGCTTTGCAGATAAACACTTATTTTACACCAGCTGAGACGAGGTCTGGAAAGCTGAAAATTGCTCTGAATTCTGGTCACCGAGATCATGAAAAAACTCCCAGTCCTTTTCTGCCAGCTTAGTCATTATCACAAACTTAACAACAACAGGAATAAACGTGGAGTTTAACAAGGAAGATCTCTGCTAGCTTTAAATATTAATTTTCATAAATGATTAAATGCTGCTACAGAAATCAAAGGAAAACATCATTAAAATTCTTGCTTTTCAAGCCGAGTTACACTGAGCTGTGGGTTGCCTGATGGAGCTGGCACGGTGGCCACGGTCCTTCAGTGCCACTTACCTGGACCCTTTGATGTCACAGTGGAGCTGCCCATGGTCACAGCTGCTGGCAGTGGCTTTTATATACCCGACGTGAGGAATGAGGAAAGCCCAGGGAAGGATGGAGCAGGGACATTTCCTCTTTGCTGGCTGTGAAGTGTGACTTCCCTGAAATCACAGGGAAAGGAAACACAGGTCAAAATGTTTGCAATATTTGCCTTTACGGTTAACTTCATATTCCCTCGGTGCGAAATGGCTGCATGCATGGCCCCGCCAAGTCAGGCCCGTGACACTTCCTTCTCCAGCACTCATGAAACCCAAACCCTGCTGCGCTCTCCCATGACAGTGGTGAGAGCAGGGCACAGAGCCAGGACCTCTGCCAACTTCCACAGCTCACCTTGGAGCCCCCTGTTCAGGGGTACACAGCCCAAGGAGTCCCTCCTGAACCCAAGGGAAATATCCCAACCCCTGTGCATAGAGGGAAGGAGAAGATGCAGGACTCACGTTCAAGTTCACCTCAAGGAACTGGCCTGTTAGCAGGGGAAGGCTGAACACAGTGTACTGGATGCTGCCCAGCAAACCCAGGGGCACCAGTGCTGGGGACAGAGGAAGGGAGTGTCTGTGTTTCCCTGTTGGACTCAGCTGCAAATCCTCCCTTCATTGCCCGGCAGCTCCTTTTCTTCCAGAAGAGCCAGGGAGATGCTGGAGGTCCCTGCTCCTGGCATGGGGCAGATCTGGGGTCAGGGTGAAGCGAGGGGTTTGCTCTTTCCCCCCAAGGTGCAGTGGCAGAGCAAAGGGTGTCCCAGTCCTCCCGCAGTTGGAGCCGAGGTGACACGCGGTGCAGGGCAGTGACAAGACGTGGGACCCATCATGTCCTTACAGTTCACAAGTTCCAGCTGGTCACTGACAAGTCCCAGGGTGATGTCAACCACCAGGTAGAGCTGCAGGAGTCAGGATGGGCTGGTGAGAACCCGTGTTCAGAGCCAAAGAAGGACACGCAGCCCCGCCTGGCTCTGCAGGGAGCACCAGGCACATGGGATGGCAGCTCCAACGGGGACTCCACCAGCTCTGGGTGTGTCCCTGGGCATCTTGCCCTCCCTCAGAGAAGTGGAGTTGGGATTGGGGCCCAGGAGCCCATGGGGGATGGCTAGAAAGACCCTGTGGCTTTCAGAAGGGAGGAGAGACTCCATTAGTCTGCAACACGGTCCAGAGCACCGTTAGGAACTCCCAGCACTTGGGCAGACCTCGTGTTGAGAAGGAGGAAAAAGCTTCTCCCAAGCTGCTGGAGACATGGTATGTGTCCCCCACTAATCCCAAGCCACTGGGTGGGTGGATGCAGCAGCCCTGGAACACTGACTGTGCTCCTGCTCTGAGCACCAGCGATGCCATGGGGAGCTGCACTGCAGCTTTTCAAACTCATCACTCCTTCCCAGAATAGGTTTTTTTTCTGATTTACCAGATTAGGAAGAAGTCTGTTCAGGACGCTTGCCAATAAATTATCCACAATTGGGAGCAGGCTGTGGAAAAATAAAGGAGCACCATGAAAACAACCTGCTGCAAAGTAAATGGGTCTTGTTAAACAATTCCCTATGAATAGCGCCGAGCACAGACCTCCCGGAGCAAGGCAATTGCAGCAGCAAAGTGAATCGTTTCTGCTTGGATTTTGCATGAGATAACTGTAATTTGCATCCCAAAATAGCCAGTGGGAAATTTATTGCTGCCTTTTATCTACTAGTGCATAGTCTCCTTAAATGAGCAGAAACAACCTCAGCCCGAGTGGCTCCTACAATGTACACACCACGTGCTCACGTCTCAGGAGACCCCACACCATGTCAGTTAAAATGACCTGTGTACATGGCACATGGGACAGAACTGTCCCACAGGACTTCTGGGAGAGCACATCTGTTCTCTGTGGTTGTGTGAGGGGCACACAGAGACCATCACCACCAGCCCGTTGTTCAGCCCCGTGACATGGCCAGTGAGTGGCCGTCACCTGCAGGGATGGTGGGATGGAGATGTATAACAGGGAAATGCCTTCATGTGTTTGCCATTCTCAGGGTGGGGCTGGCAGAGCTTGTGGCAGCAGAGGAGGACACCACCATCACTCACCCGCTCAGGAGTCTGATTTTAATGCCACTGAGGAGCGTGTCACATCTCTCTGTCACCAGTTCGGGGTAGCCCATGCCATCCATGGTCAGCCTGACCCTTGCTGTGATGTTCACCTCCACAGTGATCTCAAGCAAACTCGAGAGGCTACACAGGGAGAAGGGAGTGACCTTCAGAGCAACAGCCTCTTCTCGAGGGACAGGAACAGTGTTCCCCCCTGAGACACCCTCCGGGAAGGTTCTTCCCCTGGTCCCAGCACATGGTTGGCACTGCCACCAGCAGCTCCACCCCCAGCCCGACCCACCTCTTGCCATTGAGGGCCACTCGGGTGTAGAGGTTGAGGTTGGCACCAATGCCAGGCAGGAGCCTCAGGGACACCCTGGGCAGCGTCTCCTCCACGATCCTCAGCCTGCAGGGACAGCGAGGGGGACACTGCGAGTGACAGCCCTGAGCCCGGCACAAACCAGCCCGGCTCCACTGCTCACACACAGCCACGCTGAGGAGGTGGGCGAGTCAGAGACCAGTTAGACCAGAAACGGCAAAAGATACCGAGTTTTCTCAGTTATTTCCCTGTTTTAGTTATTTTCCAGTTTTATCAGAAGCTTGGTTCTTTTGCTTTATCGTTTTTTTCTGCTTCTGCTGGGCTTCAAAGCAGAGTTAATCGTGTGGGCTGCAGACGGGAGTGTTGGCTCGGCAGCAGCCACCAGCGCGCAGCTCGTGCACCCTCTATGGGCAAACACCTCCGTGCTGCCGCCTCCCCTGCCCTTCCCTGGGCAGCTCAGGAGGCTCCCTTGCGGTGCAAACCTGCAGGATTCCCAGGCAGCTTTTATCTCGTTTTTCTCAAAGCATCAGCTCCAAACCAGACCTGAGCATCTACCGAAGCACCACCACTGCTCCCCCAAAACAGCACTGAGATGTTCCCCCTGAAAGGCACCCGGACGGTGCTGTCCTTACCTGGTGAGCCCCTGGATGGTGCTGAGCAAGCCACCTTCCCTGAGGATGCTGAGCAGGCTGCTGCCTCCCAGCAGCCCTGTTTCCCAGGAGCCCTGCTCTGCCAAGAAGGCCACCAGAGCCACTGAGGATCCCTGCTGTGCCGAGGAGACCTCCGTTGCCAAGTAGACCTCCTGGTCCCTGAGCTCTTCCAGCAACCCCCACAGGGCTGCCATCCCTGGGGAAATTGCCACCAGCTGCTGGCCAGCCTCTGGGAGGGTTTCTGGGACCCCCACCATAAGCACCTCCACCACTCCCTGCACCCAGCAAGCCACCACCAGCATCACCCCCTCCACCAATCAGGCCACCAGCCAGTCCTCCCAGCAGCCCTTCACCACCACCACCCAGCAGACCACCAGTAATACCACCAAGCAGACCATCACCACCACCAAGGACACCTCCTATGAGGCCACCCAGCAGGTCCCCACTTCCATCAGTGCTGGGATATCCATTTTGGAGTGGCACCTCTCCCAGGACACCTCGGAGGACTTGTTCTTGACCGAGGGAGCCTATAAGAGCTGGACACATCACTTGCCATCAGACCCTGCACAGAGCTTTCTCTTTTTAGGGGTCTGGCCAGTTGAAATTTTAATTACATGATTTTCACATAAGTTTCATACATTCCAATATAAGTAAAGATTTTTAAGCCAGGGAAAAGCATTGAGCAACAGGTTATTGGACACCCAGTATCAGGCAGCACTGTTACCCCAGAGTCCAGGGCTAAAGGGAAGGAAAAGGAGCCCAAGATTCTGTGGCTGTAACAGTGAGGCTGTGCTGATCTGAAAGAGTCATGCTGGGAAATCAGCTTATTCCAGAGAAATCCCTGTTGGCACTTGCACACCAGCTGGCACACACAGGTTACCGTATCAGGGGGAATTTTTTAATTTTCCAGCAAGCACATGAGGAGCCTTCAGAAAAGTGCCAGGAGATTTTTCTCTCCTTTAGTGCTTGAAGAACCTCGAGGAGTGGTTCCTGAGGATTGCCCCACCCACCCTGCAGCTGCCAGCTCCTTCCCAGCAGACAGTACTTCCACAGCCTCCAAAAAGTCCCTGTGCTGGGACACCTCCCTGGCCACTCCAGGCTATAAGGGCCCTTTTGTCCAGGTGCCCTCAACACTTAATACCTTTGTGAGATCAAATGTGCTTTTTTGGGCAACCTAGTGCATCTTACACAACCAGGGGATAGTATGCCTCTAAACAAAGGAGGTGTGAGCTCAGGTTACCCATGCCTGGTTCCGGACAGAGCCTTGCACAACAAGCACCATCCCACCACGTGGGATCTGCTGCCAGCAAGCTGCTGGCCAGGAACTGCTCCCTGCAGCGGCTGGAACAAGGGCTCCAAAGGAGTGGGAGATGTCAGCAGGAGCTTTGCTATATCTGTGCCAGTGCTGCATGGCAAGCCCCTCTCTGCCCTCCATCAGTCAGGCACAAATGGGCTGCAGCAGGGCACCAACCACCACCAAACCCAGTGGCCCTGTGAGTGGCTGTTTCACACCTGGTGTCACAGGCTGAGCTTCAGAAATGCTCTCTGAATGTACCAGTTTCTTGAATGTAGGTGCAGCCTCCTCACTTTGCTGTGCCACCCCTCCGTGGGCCATGTGGCAGAGGGACACAGCGCAAACGGGTGCTGGCAGCCAGAACTCGTATAAATAAATATCCAGAAAGGGAAATACTGAGGCAATGAGAGATTTTTATTGAAAGAGCAATACAAGAGTAATCTTTCTGCCTAAGGAATAGCTGTGGATGTTAAAAGGGGCCCTAGAAACACCCTAACATCCACCAGCAGAGCAGCTTTCCCACCCCGATACCAGCCAGAGGCAATCGCCGGCCTTGCTCAGGCCACAGCCACAGCACAGGGCAGTGCTTCAGGGAAAGGAAGAGGGAGAGAGTGGAGCAAGGCTTGGGGTGCACAGTGTGCTGCCTCAGAAAGGGAGCAGCATCGAGGCTCCTCTCGAGCAGTATCCTTCAAGAGTGGTCTGGCCAGGAAGCTCGTCCGCCTGGAAGAGGCAGCACAAAAACTACTCAGTTTTCTCATTCAGACTTTTACCTGTGTTTTCCTATATCCCCAGGTGAGGTTTTTCTGTGGGTCCACACCAGCAGAGGGACCTCCTGGACGCTGGGAGCAGCCCATGGGAAATGGGGTTGGCTGGAGTAGTGTGGGGCTGTGGGATCTGCAGGTCCCAAACCCTGGGTGGGCACATCCCCACTCCCCGGGACACGGCGTGGTGGGAAATGCAATCCTTACATCAGTGATGGTGACTTCAGCGTTCCTGAGGTTGGTGTTGAGGACGTTGGGCAGAGGGACCGACACATGGAAGGCGTCTGCAAAAATAGGTGAAAGCATCTTGTCACAGGGAGGAAACCCTGAACACAGGCAGCAAGGGGAGGGGTAGAGCCCCAAATCTGTCTGAGTCTGAGATAAGAGGGGACCCCACCCCACCATACCATTAACACCAGGTACATATGTAGCCATGAGGATCTGCTTCAGCCATTCCGTGAGCGAGGGGACCTGCAGGGAAGAAGGTGTGTCAGCAGCAGAAGAGAGCAATGGTTAATGAGGTTAGGGTTATCAATTGAGTTCTACTCAGTTTGCTATGGAACACAGATGCTGGGAAGCTTCCTTCAGTGAAACCCCTCCAGGACTGAGGTGGGATCTGCAGGGACATGCTTTTGGGGTTATTTCTTCTTGGTTATTCCTCTCCCCTTCCCAGCACCCCCACTGTGCTGCCACAAAGTGAGGAGAGATGCAAGTGTCATCGCTGTAGGGCACGGGGGATTGGCAGGGCAGAGAGTAATTGGCCTCTACCAGAGGAAGAAGAAAGGTGAAGACTGAAGAAGAATAGGCTTTTGGGTTTTCCTCTCATACACAGACTCCCTGGCCATTGCATCAATCCCTGCAGCACCTCAATCCAGTGCAAGCACTTACGGCGGACGGGTTGAGTGATGGGGGGGACCGTGTCACCTTGATGCTACAAAAGATAAAAACAAGGCAGAGTTGGGGTGCATCAGCTGCAGCCTCCTCCTCCAGACCCTTTCTTGGTCTGGAATTTGTCTCACCCTCATAAAGATACAGGATTTTGAAAATAGAGCCTTTTTTACAACTGTCTCATGACTTCAGCCATGCACTTGGTCTGAGTTTGGGGCTGGGAGGCAGCAGGAAGGCTCTGGCAGCCTAACGTGGCATCTCTACCATGTCTACATCACAGTCCCCCATCACTGCCACCAGCCCCATTTGTTGGTCCCCAGGCAGAGCCCTGCCACCTGCAGAGCTTGTCTCTACCTGTCAAGAGCCAGGGAGGTTTGCAGTTTGCCGTCAGAGACCGATGGGGTGATGTTCAGAACAATGTCCTGAAAATGGAACAATGAAAGAAATGAGGTTATTCCCCTGCACAGCTCCCAAGACTGAAAAGTGTATTTGTAAATTACTCATTCTAAGAAAAAACACTTGTCTGTGCCTAGAAGCCACATTTTTGTGACGGATGGCATCATGTATCTCTCTCCCCAGGGTTCACCTTCCTGTCTTTATATTGAGTTGTTCCTGAAACATTTTACTTACACTTTGTGCTTGGTTACGAGCGTATTTAAAGGACTGAGCACCACCGTTTTGACGATGCAGTAAATTCAAAAGTACAAATACTGCAGAGCCAAGGGCAGGACAAGCCAAGGAGATGCCAGCGGGCAGCCAGCCTCAGCCATTGCCCTGTTCTGGGGATCTCATCCCCCCAGAGCTCACTCACCGTGTCGACGGAGAAGAGGAGCCCCTGGGAGGTCTGCAGGGCAGGAACATGGATGTCAACGGAGGCTTTGAGGGTGACGGTGGCTCTTCCATCCCTCACGGCCACCACTGGCTCATCTCTCACCCGGACACGCAGCTCCAGTGGCAGAGAGCCAGGGAGGGACCGGGCAAGCTGCAGGGGCAGAGAAGGTCAGGGCAAGGGGGTATTTGCATGGCTGGGGTGGGTGGAGGGGTTGGAATCAATGCACACGGAGGAGGTGGCTGACCTGGGGGATGAACGGGAAAAGGGCAGACACGGACAGCGAGGTGCTCTCGGGAACCTGTGGGAACAGCACCAGTGACATCGTTGGCCGGGAGGGTTTGTGCCAAGCCCACACTGGGCACAGCTGAACCCCACAAACACAAACAGGCAGCAGCGAGCACATTTGGGTCACCCAAGAGCAACGAGGACACTGACCTGGCCTTGGAGAGGGGATTGGCTGCTCATCAACGAGTTGGTGATGCTGAGGTTGAGGGCTCCCTGCCCCTGGACCTGCTCCAGCAGGGTGCTGAGGGTGTCCTGGGAGAGGCTGAGCTGTGGTGGGCGGCCAGTGGCCAGCAGCAGGGTGGCGGCGAGTGGCAGTTGCTGAGTGGGGGCCACTGTGCCACCCTTGGCATTCCCGGAGAGGAGCTGTATGGGACAGAGTGGACGGGGATGTTGGTGGTGCTCAGAGGGTTGCACTGGGCACCCTGCCCACCTATGGACCTTGAGGAGAGGCTCACACAGGGTTTGTTGGCACTTTAATGAACACAGGGCTGCTCCAGGCTGCTCTGGCACAGACAAGGCTGCATCTGCTACCCCTTCCCCATTAAAATGCTGCCATTTCTCCCAACTGGAAAAACACACTGCTGATATTTTGGGCCTGATTACGGTCCCTATCAATTTCCAGACTTTGACAAACCACTTATAAATAGAACACGCCTGTGAGCAGTGACTGCTGCTCCTGCATGAAATTAAACTTTTCTAATTAACAACTATGAGAGTGCTACAATTATGTTTAACTAATAGCTAAGTAGCATGAAGCCGTTCTGGCTCATGCCACCATCAAGGATTAACAGGTAAAAAAAATCAGGTAGAGACACAGCAGTGGCATAAGCAGGGATGTGGCTGGGGCAGACTCATCAGACCCTTCCAAAGAACATGTGCCTGAAGGCAGCTGGAATCCAAGGAGCCTTTGACAAACAGCCATCACGTTCCAGTGAACCACCCAAACTCACCACATCAGAGGTTTTGGGACCAGGGAATACGGTGGCACTTACATTCAGATCCAGCTGGATGGAGTCACCACTGAGGATGGAGAAGGGGGGCAGATCCCCCAGAGCCCCAAGTGGGAGCATCTCTGTGGATACAGGGAAGAAAACTCTTCAGTTGCAATGGCAGGGGGTGCTCCCAAATCCCATGGTCCCAAGAGTTATTGGAACCAATGGCAGTTCTTGCTCACTGAGTTCCCAGCTGGAAAAGCTGCTAGAAAACTCTATTTAGTAGCAAAAAAATGTTGTTTTAGAAGCAACAGTTCCTGCAGTGGGTTTCTGCAGGAAGAGCTGGCTGCTGCTGCAGGGGTAGGGAATCTTAATGCTGGGCTTGACCTGAGTTGTGTTTTTAGAAAATTGCTAAAATATGTGTATTTACCCAGTGTAAAAAAACAAGCCATGGGCAGAGGGAAAGGAGGTGCCAGCACTTACGGTTCCTGGAGCCAAGCAAAGAGTTCACCACGTTGAGCTTGGCATTGATGATGTTGCAGCCCTGGGGAGGAAGAGGGAAGTGAGAGGGTCCTGTTGCAGCAGTGGGTGACATGGCACCAACAGTGACAGCAGGCTCTGCTGGGCTGCACACGTGGGCAGAGCCACTGTGGGCAGTGCTGGGTGGGACATCCTGTCACACAGAGCTCAGCATCGGGTGGGTGAGTGGCCCCTCTGGCCCAGCGTGGGTCTCACCTGGGTTGGTGGCTGCTAAGCCAGCACCTGCCTCAGAAATCTGTTTGCCAGCAGAGCCTGGCACAGATGATGGTGCTGGTGTCTTTCAGCAGGGAGGACAGGCTGACCGCCCCAGCTGAGCCCACAGCTGTGCAAACAGCCACATCCATGGGGCAGCCTGGCCCACTGCCTGCCCTGCCTGCACTGCCCACGCTGCCTGTGCTGCCTGTTCTGCCTGCCCACCCAGCACTGTGCTGGTGGCTGGTGTGAAGATGGCTGTGCAGACTCACCAGATCACTCAGGACATCACTAAGGAGGCGTTTCAAAGGCTCATCCAGAATTGGCACTCTGGGACTGGTAGCAAGAAAATAGGAATTAACAACTGACTTAGGTTAGTACTGGAAAGTAGAAGTGTTTCACACAAGAGAAACATGAGGGCTCACTTGAATTGTACATATTCAGAGTCAAAATATTACCAAACCCGAGCCCTCTGAATTCCACCCAGGGCTAGGTTCCCAGCACCCCAAAATGGTTTTTTCTTAGCCAAAATTTTAAAAAAAGGATGGCAGTTTCCCTCCAAGCCTTTCAGCCGGGTAGTTCACCCTCCAAGGTGTCAGACAGGAAAGCGCTGCCATCGATGGCACCGAGGTGTCCCACTGCCACAGGAGCCACGGGCAGCCCACTCACAGAGGTGTTACCTCACACCTGATTCCTACCTCACATGGGTGTCTATGTCAACAGTCTTGCAGTTCATGTTGCTCTGGTGAGCCGTCCACGTGTCCTGGACCAGCATGGTCACATCCACCTCCACCTGCTCGCAGAGCGGCTGGCCCGGCACACTGCCCGGGGGGAGCACAGCATGCAGGTCAGGAAATTTGCTGACCATCTATTTTCCAAAGAGATGATGACCGACCCCCCCCGAGCCATACCCCAGATGGACATGCCCTACCTGCTCTCTACCAGCAGCTGGGTGTTGAAGTCCACCTGGTGGCCAAAGCCTGGCAGGGAGTGCAGACTTATTTTGGGGAGGGTGTTGTTCACAATTCTCAGCCTGGATGGTTGAAATGAGGAAAAGGCAATGAAGAGCACATTTGTGCAGTGGGTGCCCTGTCCCCTCAGCCCCCAGCACTGTGGCCAATTTTAGACCCATGCTCTTGGGGTCCTCTCCACCCTGGGTCATCAGGGATCCCCAGCAGCCAGGAGCAGCATGTAGCCCATACAAGGCACCCTGGCATGGCAGGCACAGGCAGAAACTCCCAACAGATGAACCTCCACTTATAAACCTGCCCCATGAGGGGAAAGAGGGGGCCCTGTGTGTGCAGACAGCAGGCTCCAGACTAGAGCCTCCTTTCCCAAGGATGGCCCAGACACACTGGGCTGCTCAGGGCCACTCATCTCCCACTCTCACTCACCCCATGAGTTCTTCACCATTTCTCCCAAGAAGGCTGCCAACGAGACCATTTTTGCCGAGGAGACCATTTTTGCCAATGAGAAGCTCGAGGACAGTATCAAGGAGAGTATCAACAAGACCGTCTTTGCCAAGGAGACCATCAACGACACCATCTTCACCAAGGATACCACCAAGGACACCATCCCTGTCAAGGAGACCCCCAAGCAGACCATCTCCACCAAGGAGACCACCTAGGAGACCATCTTCACCAAGGAGACCACCTCCACCAAGGAGACCACCAAGGAGACCATCTCCACCAAGGAGACCACCAACAGCACCATCTCCACCAAGGAGACCCCCAAGGAGACCGTCCCCACCAAGGAGACCCCCAACAGCTCCATCTTGGCCAAGGAGACCTCCAACAACTCCTTCTTTTCCAAGGAGACTGCCTACGGCACCACCTTTTCCAAGGAGACTGCCAACAGCACTGTCTTTGCCAAGGAGACCTCTAACAACTCCTTCTTTTCCAAGGAGACTGCCTACGGCACCACCTTTTCCAAGGAGACCACCAAGCAGATTGCCACCAAGGAGACCACCTTGAGGTTTCTGGGGAACACCTCTGGCTGATGAACCTTTAAAACCTGAAAAATAGGGTGGGAGGTCACTGTGAGCTATGTGGACTCAGCACACAAGTTGTGCCAGCCTGGCTGTTCCTTCCCCTCCACTGTCCTTCTTCATGTAAATGACGTGGTGGCACCAACCACTGTGAAGTATCTGAAGAAACATCTGCAAAGTGCTTTATAAATGCAAATTACCAGCATTGCCACTACTGCTGAGTGGATCTGGACCAGCTTCTGATTTTCTGAGCATGATCAAGAGACAAAAAGAGACAAAGAAAGGATAAATCCTGTCTCTTACATACACTTACCATCTGTATCTCCTCTGGCAACCAAGGGTATGAGTCCAAATCCTTGTGAAGGGGCCAGCAGACTGCTGAGGAGGACAACAGTCCAGAATGCCAACATCTTCGGTCCTGATAACTGTGGGGAGTGATTGCCATCAGTGCAGGGCTGGGAGAGTGAGCACCAGCCCATGGCGGGAGGAAAGAGGAGGAGGAAAGATTGTAAAAAGCAGAAAATAATTTTTAAAGTTTCAGTGTCATTGAAATGTTTCTGTGTGACCTAAAACTTGAAGTAGCTTTTTCTTCTTTTTTTTTTTCAAAGAACCAAAAAGAACTTCATTGCCCCAAATCTATTTAAATGTAAATAGCTCATCAGAAAGGGATCAAAACAAGTGTGAGAGGTCTAATTCCCCTTAGCTAGAAATCTATTTCAGATAATAGAGTTATACCAAAGATAATTTAAGTGATAATTGTTTATGAAAACCCTGAAATACCCTTTCTTCTGCAAGGACTGCAAATCCAGTGAACACTCACATCTGTTCTTGAGAGACTCACAGTGAAAGGCGCTGCACATTTTACTTGCTGGAGCATAATTCAAGCAGGTAGGAGGCAAGAATAACAATTTTTGCTAAAAAGCAACACTCTCAAAGGAACATTGAGGGTTTGCAGGAGCAAGGAGCACACTCTTTGAGGAGTAAGTTTGCTCTTACCTGACCAAGCTCTGGAGGACGAGGTTCTCTCCAGCCTATGTCCCTGCCTTCTGAGGATGACCTGCATCAAGGATTGTCATATATAGAGCTTCACAACAGGAAAAGGGCAAGTGATATCATTTAGGACATACAGAATAATTGGTGGGGAGCAAAACAAACAATATTTGGTTTCTGGTGACTTCCACTGCAAATATTTCCATGGAGATGTTAGGAGTTAGGTAAATCATTGAGCAATGATCTGTAGGCACAGACTCAGTCAGTTCTGGGTGCCTGGTTTGGTACATCATCCTTTCAGCCTGTCAAGGTGTGGACATGGCTGAGATGTCACGCCCTGATAAAATATCTTCTTTTTTTTTTTTAATAAAATTGAGATTTTGACTAAAAAACGGTGTCAAAACACTGGCCACTTCTTCTTGTTAAGTACTTCTGCAGGTTTTGGGGCTGCAGTACTGAGCATTAAGCCCACGAGTGGGGATGTGCCACATATTATGGGTGATAAATGAAGGACCAGGCAGCACCTTTCTCAATGTAAAGACAAGTAGAGATAGTAACACAGACAGGTGTTTGCTGTCCAGGCCAGCAGGACATGCCCAGCACTCCCATTAAACTTGCCTCCAGCCTGTCACTGAACCCAACATTTATTAAAACCAACAGCCCCTGTCCAGGGACTGGAATGGCTCATGATCCCTTTGATAACTGAAGAAAAGGGGTTATTGAATCGGGAAGGAATAGTGACACCATGACAAGGTGCATTGATCAGGTGTCATGGCCTAGCAGACACCCTGAGCTGACAGACTCTTCGGAGACTGGAAAATGCTGCCCTGTTCTAACTGGCATGGCATTGCTTCCAGGTCCATCACTTCTTCTCAGGGCACTACAGAGGACTGGAGCTGGGATGTTTTCATGGGTTGAGAGGCTGATGACATTGCCCACAAAGCCAGGGAACTCCCAGGCCAGAGCTGGCTGATCTGGGGTCTTTCTGAAGTCCTGGAAGGATTGTTGACCCCTGTGTGGGCGCACCAAGAGAGGCACCTCCCTACCACACCACCCCTTGCAACTGATGTCCTGCAGCTGCCCAGGGTCTTCTGCCTCCTCCCCACAGCTCTCTTCAGTCCCCTGCCCTGATTGCTGCCCAGGATACACAGAGCCACTGCACCAGAGCAGCAGCTCTTTGGGGCAAGTAAAAGAAACTTTCCCCTGGGGACCCAAGACCAAATGTGGTCTCCCTGTGTGGGGCACATTCCGACCTGCACAGCAAAAGCTGTGTGTGCTGGAGGGACAACGCACTGGCCAAAGGGGACAGAGGTGAACTGTTCACTCCCCAGTGCCCTCACTGACGACAGGGGTGGATGGGAATGGCTGCTCCCAGCTCCAATGAAAACAATCCAGAAAAACGCGTGCTCAGAGTTAATACTTTCTGCAAACTTGGAAATAAATATTTCCAGCAGATTAGCCAGCTTTCGTCACACATTATTACCAGCTTTAAAAAAATACCTTAAATAAAAATACCTTGGCTGCTTAAAGGCCAAGGAAGGGGTGGCAAAGGTGTCAAAACACTGAAGGAGTTGTCACTCTCCTTGCAACCTGATCAGCCAGGAGCACAAAGCCCCATGACATGGCAAGATCATGACATCTGATAAGATGGAAGAGAGCATTAATGAGGTGGTATTATGTTATCATCCATCATGAATCACTTTATGCTCTGGGCAACCACTGTCCGAAACCTGAATTATCATAAAGACAGCCTTGATACTGGTCAGTGCACAGGGAAGGGGCAGGGTGGCATCACCGGGAATAGCTCCTGTGCAGTGACCTTTCAGGCACAACAGTAACTTGGCCTCTCCCCAGCAGCTGCTGAATGAAGAGGTCTCTGACCACTCACTATTTTGGAGAACCCGAGGTGGATTCCAACAAAGACAATGACATGCTGATGTCCAGGTCTCGCTAAAGTGACTTTCAAAGCCCCAAGGACACAAAGCCAAATCACTGAGTGAGGACAGAAACATGGAGTAAACCAGAACGGATTTGGTCAAAGGGAGAAGAATAGGAGTGATGTGAACAGACAGGTTCACATCAGTTCTCCCTGCTTGGATCACCTGCAATGGAGAGGTCAGGCAAACAGTAAGGGGCACGTAACCCCCAGAAGCATCCAAAACCTTGACATTAGCAGGAGGTCAGCAAGCTCTGACCAGGACAGGCTGAGTGAAATGTCTTAGCCATGGCTAGAAAATGAGATGGATCTGCTGTGCTCTCCCATTGATGGCATCGTTCCAACATGGTCTCTCTGCCCTAGGAAACAGCCTCTGTGGGGATCTGTGAGCCAGCACAAGCTGGGTTTGCCCTGTCATCCCTCTGGGACCACTGAGGTACATCCCTGATGCTGCAGGATCAGGGCTGCTGGGTCTGTGTAGGGCTCCAGGGGACAGCACTGGATAAGGCTGCACCTCCAGTAAGTGCTGCAGGGCACCAAATACCAGTTACGTGATAGTGGAGTTGTTCCATGAAAAATTAACTAGGTACCCGCCAAGATTCTCAGCCTTAATTTCCCTAGGAGGGCTGTGTACAGATATTTGGATTCATTTTTTGTTCTTCTCAAGGGAGTTGAGACTCAATCTGTTCAACTGTCTCTTGGCTAATGCAAGAACAATTAGGGAAATCTCTCTAAAATATGCACTGGGCGCTGCCCATGTTTGCAGCAACATGAAGAGAGGCACCATAAACTCCAGTTTTCATGGGGAGCTGGTTTTACAGCTCCTTCCTCACTTCTGAGGACTCCCAAGGAGAATGATTCCTTACACATGGTGCAGAACAAATCCCCGTGGGTCTGGCAGCGCACAGAGAGAGCAGACAGGATTCTCAGAGCCTGCCTACCCAGAGGGTTTTTGTCAGGGCAATTTCTTAAAAATACAATTTCTTAAAAATTTCCAAAGGCATCCTCAATTCCACACCGGCTCCCTATCACTAGGAAAAGGTGTTCAAATCCTGTCAGCTCGATGAAAGCAGGATCGAAGCTGTTTATTGACTTACTAATGACAAGGAATTATCCAGCAGTCAGTGAGCTATAGGCTCGGGATCAATATCTGCGAAGCAGCTGATAAACCCTGACACCAGCCCGAATCTAACTCATTCTGTGAGTCCTGGCTTGTTCTGAGGTCCTTAATCCCCACACACAACTGCAGACACACTCCCCACCCCTCACAGCACATGCACCCTGCAGAGCAGGGGGTCCCCTTCTTGTGCCTCCCTCCTCCAGGAGGTCAGGACATTGCATCCTGATGATGCAAATGTGGTTTGTTTAGAGATCAGTTCTTTCAGGACACGTGGCCTCTGCCCAGCCATGCCCAGCTGGTTCTGACAGTGCACGAGGACAGCCTCACCAAGGAGTGACGGGGTCTTTTTGTTTCAACTTGTGGATTCAAACTATTGAAAAGCCAAGGAAAGAGGAAGAAGCACCCTGGGAAGCCCAGCACGCTGCTGCTCCCTCACCCACCCATCCCCACCGGGTCCTGGCCACAGCGTGGGTCACAGCCACACGTCCCCATCCCTCAGGTCTCTGCGACAGGCACGTCCAGCACCAGCACGTTCTGTGGATTTAACAACAAAAAAGCACCTGGGTGGGATTTAACAGGTGCTTCTGTGCTCAGGTGTGATGGACTAATGGCACAAAGCCCAGGGGTGACCCAGGGGACAGCAAAGCCACCACAGTGGTGTCCCTACCTCGCCCCTGCTGATATTTGCCTGCTGGTAGGTGTGTGAGTGCTATAGAAATCCACCTGCAGACTGAAAGATCCAGCAGTGCTGTTACCTGCCCCTTAGGAATTGTCAGTCCTGGCACACCAGTGATGTGTCCTTTGGGACGTACCTGCTGGGGAGGTTGGCTCTAATGCTGATGAGGGTGATGTGGCAGTTCCTGGGGCTGAACCAGGGGGTGTCTGTGGTGTCCTGCCCCAGCCCTCTGGCCATCAGGTTTGCAGCCAGAGCAATTTCCATGTCTCCTCCTATAAAGTTGCTCAGAGAAAAGCTTGGTCAGCACAGGACAAACCCAGGGAGTGAACAAGTCCCCCAGCCCTGCTGGCACCAGCTTTCACTCACCTTTTCCCGGTCCTGGTCATTTGGACTAAGACAGCCATGAAGAGCCCTGAGCCTGGGGAGAGCACCACTGAGATCACCGGGGGACAGAAACCTTTCACCTCCAGCCTGTGGGAAAAACAGAGGAGAAGAGCTGGGAAAAGGGAGCTGTCAGAGCCTTATGCCTGGGCTTAGATGCTTACAGCAAAGTGACATCTCACTGATATTATCACCTCTTCTCTTCCCCTTCTTGTTTAAACTTTCCGTTTAAAACTACTTTTAAATTTCAAAACAAGTTTCTTCCCAGCAAAAAGGCCACAAAGTTCAGTTTGGAAAAAAAAAACAGAAAAAAGATGTTACGGCATTCAAAGAGTCTCCATGCCCCCACCCAGCATGGATCTGGGGGTTGGAGGGCCAGATCTGATCCTCCAGAAATTCTGGGGTTCCCTCAGGACATCGTGGACAAAAGTTGGGCACCCCAGCTTTGAGAGCCAACCCCCAGTGCTGCAGAGACATGACATCCACCCCAGACGGTGCTGAGGCAGGATCCGACGAGCTTTGTTGCCTTTAAGTTATAGTTTCTCCGTGTGTTTGTAGACACAACCATGCAGAAAATCACCAGCTTTAATATCCCTCTTGTTAGTGGGGAGTGATTCGTGGCTGCCTCCAGGCTGACACTTCCCAACCTCCTACTTTTATTTGCTCGTCCCCGGTTCCGGTGCGAGGCTGCGGCTCATCACTCACCCCGAGATGCCTTTGATGGGTTTGACGTTGGGCTTTTTTTTTTTTTTTGCAGCTTCCTCTGCCATTTTCTGCAGAACATCACTCCCATTCAGAGTAGCAGAGACTGCTGGAGAGTTTGGACAATACAGGGAATACAGCACAAGCCCCCCAGGGAGGAGCCTGTGCCAGAGGGTGAGGGGTTGTGGTGCTCCCACCGCACTGTATAAAATATCACTTTTAACAGATTCCCACCCCAACACAGCCAGGACCCAGCAGGACTCCTTGGGCGTTGTGAATTACGATTGCAGCCATCTCTGCCATCCTTGGGTGGTGATGGGAGCTTGGCAGGTTCATTTTAGATGTGAAGCATGGGGCATGGACAGGTGGAATCACGTCCACACATGGACACTAATGTGTCTGAGTGCTTACCGTGGTCAGTCATTCCAAGGTCAATCCTGATAACAGCTCCTAGGCCAGCAGCTCCTCCTGACCACGCCAGCCACCTACCAAGGAACAGAATGAACCAAAGCCTTGACACCTTCTGATCTGGACTGGCTGCTCACAGAACTCCAGAGACAGCAGAGCCTTATGGGAGAGTGTGGGCTTCAATGGACAGAGAGAGACAATGAGCTGGACACAGTTCCCAAATGGCACATCAGCAGCTAAACACTGCACTGGAGGAAAGCTCTGCTCTGGCTGGCCATGCTGCTGCTGTCACTGAGGCTGCCCCTGAGGTTAGTGGTCACCACTGTGCCCTCACCTGACCCTTCCTGGGTATCCCACCCAGCAGGACCTGGCTCTGAGAGCTCCCTCCCATATGGTACTGCAGCACCAAGTAATTTATTTCCTCTATTCACTTCTGTATAAAGCGTGTGGTGATGTTTAATCCGTCATTACCTCCCTCCCAGTGCCGTGCTTGGTGGCCCACTGCTAAGCCCAGACAGGGAGATTTACATCTTATCTAGCAGGAGTGTAAGATTTATGGATAACTCCCAACAAGGAGCACATCATGCCAGAAAGACACTTTTGTGCTAGTAACTTGATCAGTCATTATGCTGTGAGTTGACACCTAATTAAGCCTCCACAGGCATCATCAGGTCCAGAACAGCTCTTCAGGAGGAGAAAATCCACCTCTAAGCACCATGGTGGCAGCTTATCCCCAACCCTTGCACTGCTGGAAGTGATAATAATGCTCCCCAGAAAATCCCCAGTCTCAGGGAGAGCTGCTGATACCACTTGTGCTGGAACAAGGAGTCACAGGGGCAAATTCCCAAGTGCTGCTCTAAAACACAGCAAAGACTCATTTCTCAGAGAGTTTTTTAGGCTGTGTCTAAGTCCCTACCAAAGTCAGATCCTGTGAAACACCTTCCATGGCCCCAAGGGATTCATCTGGGGGTTACAACCTTCTCAATGGATTTACTTTTCTGAACACATTTCTTGCCTCTCAGTGGGCTGTGCAGATCAGCGTAGAACTGTAAATCCTGCTCTCCCTTGGCAGGCTGCTCTGTCTCCATATTTTCTCTTGACACTGCTCTCTGGATGCCTTCAATGGAAATGCACAATGTGGCTGGAATTCTGCTTTTCTTGGCATTTTTCTGTCATGCTGAGCAGAAAGGTAACGCAGTGCTGGGGAGAGCCAAGGGCTCTGAATGTGTCAAGATGCACCTGGAACAAGTACCCAGTACCTCAAGTCACCAGTGCACAAAGGACAATGGTTGCTGCCCAGGCAGCAGGTGTTTCAACAAGCACTGAACACCTCACCCTCTCTGCCAAGAGAGTCAGACTAAAATGGGCAGCTCAACCCTCTCTGGAAGACTGGTCGTGCCTCAAAGTTGAGATCACAAATATCAGGGAGGCATGGGAGGTCACAACACAGAGCACAAAGGAGAGCTGGTGAGACCATGGAGGATGTGTATACATGGTGTTTGCAGGTGGTCCATGCTCTATCCTCCAGGCCCAAAGGAAGCCGGGAGAGCACAATGGACTCAACACAGGAAGGAGAGGAACTCTGATTCCTTTCCATGAATGCTTTCAGTGCTCGTAGGGATATTATTGAAGAGAGTGGATGTCACCCATCCTTTTTAATACCAGTCATAATAAATATTGCCAGTGGCTTTTGGTTAGTAATGGGTTAAAGAGATGAAGGAATTATTGCACATGGGCCATTCCATATTTCTATCTGCTCTAAAACTTGCTGAACCCAACAGAAACACTCCCATTACCTTCAACAGACTTACCCAGGCCTGATGGAAATGGAGGACATCCTTGATGAATTGTTAAGACCTCCTTCAGCACAACACATGCAGGTCTCATCCCTTCTGGTCTGATACCTTCCACTATCCCAGGTTGCTCCAAGCCCCACTCCTGGCCTTGAACACTTCCAGGGATGGGGCAGCCACAGCTTCTCTGGGTAACCTGTGCCAGAGGCTCACCACCCTCACAGGGAAGAACTTCTTCCTAATCTCCGATCTAACCCTACCCTCTGTCAGTGTGAAGCCATTCTCCCTCGACCTGTCACTCCACATCCTTGTCCAAAGTCCCCCTCCAACTCCCTTGGAACCCCTTTAGGAAGGGGCTCTAAGGTCTCCCCAGAGCCTTCTCTTCTCCAGGCTGGACAATCCCAACTCTCTCAGCCTGTCTCCATAGCAGAGGTGGACATGGAGTTGGCTGTCATTGTGGTGTTCAGGAGAAAGCACAGCTGCAGAGCAAAGACACCCACATTTGCTTTCTAACAATGTTTGATTTCTTGGCACCCTTCACCCAGAGGCCTTTCTTTGTGCTCCTCAGGAACACCACAGTGAAGACAAGCTGCCCCAGCACCTGCTGTTCAATACTTCACCTCGCCAGGTCAACAGCCAGTGTAATCAAGTCTGTGAGGAAACAATTAAAATGGTACAGCAATCAAAGCGTCCCCACAGTGTCCGTGTTCCCAACCCTCTTTGCCAATTCCTGCTCCATCAGCCTGGATTGGAAGGATATATAAAGCAGTAGAATTCCTCAGTGGGGCCACGGCAAGACACGGACTGAGTCAGAAGAATGGGAAGACTGGCCAGGAGAGGTAAAGATGCGTTTGCAAACTGAATAGCTTGATACAGGCATGGCACCTACTTACTTTTGTGTGTCTCCATAAGGGTCAGCACTCACCAGAAGTCCACTTTCTTCAAAGACTGAGATAAATATGTATGTTTTCTGCAGGTTAAACTTTCTGAATTTCTTGTTTTCTTAATATTATAAGAGCGTTACAGACATTATAAACGATTCCCAAATGTATTTCAGAGACAGATAACACTTTCACCTTTTCATTTGACTTCAGCCTCCTCCATAACTTCCATTCCTTCCTCTATTAATTTTAGCTCCTGTTTATTTGGTGGTTTTATACCAGTTGTGGCTGTTCTGTGCTCTTCAGCAGGTGTGATATCGCTGCAGGCACCGCTCTTGCTTACAGGCACAGGGTTTCTTCAAGGCTGAGCATCTGTCAGTGCTTTTAAAGCAGAACACAAGAGCTCTGGGTTGTTATTGCACCAAAGCTGACAAGCTCCACACCACAAGCCCCATCCAGGAATGGATCTGTGGCTCTGTACCTCAGTGGCCAGCCCAGGGCCACGCTGCTCTCTGTGGGTGCCCTCCTCCTCCTCCTCCTCCTTCTCCTCCAGGTGCTGGCATGGCAGTGCTCCGCACCCTGAGCATCCTCCTGAGCCTCCTGGTCCCAGCTCACACCATCAAGTCACCCGACTGTGGTGGCATCCTCACCCCCTCAGGACTGAAATACCGTAAGTTCAGACCCACATCTCCCACACCAGCAGTGGGGAGGGGAGGCAGTGGCATCTTCAGTGATGAAACACCAAACTCCAGCACCAGAATCTTGTGGCACTACTCAGCTCACCTGCATCACCCCCTGCCTACTGCTAACAGCAGGGTGTTAGTAAGGGATGGAAGTGTGTCACCTGGGTGGGTTTCAGTCCTTCCATCAGGACACAAGCTCCAGAGGGTTTCATGAAACATCTGTCCTATTCCACAGTTGCTGAAGTTTCAAAGCCACACGCAGAGTCGGTCCTCAGGCAGGACCTTATGGCCCCACCAAACCCAGACCCGTCTCCCACCTCCCCAAGCAGGTGAGTTGCCCTCTCTTGCCCAGGCTTTGCTGCCATACCCCTGGTTTATGCCAGCGTTTGAGTATTGTCACAAAAGGCATTTTGCCAGAGAGGGCAAAATTCCTCCTGGAGACCAAGAGATTTAGAAATGGTCTCCTGGCTCCTCCATTGGGGTGCAAGGGTAGTAGACCTCATGCTGGCCTAGGAGCATGGATTTACCTGTGCAGAATCTCACGGACTTCTGGTGCTTCTCAGGGACTGCACATCAATCTGTGCTGGTCTTCCCATACCTTCATTTCTGCTCCAGCAGGAACCAAATTAACTCCGTCAAAGTTGACGAGTTTTCCCTGACGCTCGTCCCCGACACCGGGATGCGGCTGAGCATCGATGTGGACCTCGGCATCACATCTGCCCCGTGAGTGCTGGGACTGCACAGGCTGGAACCAGCCTGAGCTCCTGGCTGGAGCAACAAGGATCCAGCATCTGCAGGAGCAAGGGTCGCCTGGGGCGAGCACGGCCAGGAGCACCCCCTGGCTCCAGCCTCCTCCTCTCCTCCCTGGCACAGCTCGACCACCAAGGAGATGCAACTGTCCATCCTGGCAGACCTCCATGTGGAGATGAACCCCGAAGGGAACCTGGAGCTGGTGACCTCTGCCTGCAAACCCACCCTGGAGGAGCTGCAGAGCACCGAGGAGATGGACAGGTCGGCCCCATGGTTTTCCTCCTTGGGGGATCTGGGTAGTGGGGGAAAGAAGAAACAGAGGTACAAGCATTCTAGTTGGGAAGGTGATCAGGATACAGTCTGTTCATCGAAAGCTAACAAAGGCCTACACAAAAGTTTTATCTTCATGGGAGGAATTTTGCTCTGCTTTTTTGGGGGGTTTCCCATTTGGAGAGAGTTTCAGTCTCTCATAAGGGAGCAGCACTTTCAGAATTGTGCAGCAGGAATGCTTTTAGTTCAAGTCCAGTGGCAGTTCTGAATTGTAATCACAGCTTAACAGATGATAGAAAATAATGGTAATTGTCTCTGGATGCCTTTTGGGTCAGATAAAATACACTTACCCCCCCCTTGGCTGGGCTGGTTCTTGCCTAACTTCTGCTCTGTTGTTTTTACCCAGCACATCCTCAGGATCAGATGTGGACAAGCAGATCAATGTTGAAAAGGTAAAATAAGGTTTGTAAAGGCACGAGACAACGTTGTACAGTTCTGTAAGAATTAGAGCACTTTAAGTCTACCTGGTGCTTTTCCAGCTCTGCCCCACAATTCCATGCTCACTGGACACTGCCATTGTCCCCTGGTTCCTGGCTGCATTCCAGGACACCCAGTGCCAGCAGACTCCAATGTTCATCTATCACCTCTCTTTTTGTTCTTATTCCATAGATTTGCCTGGAAGTCTCCAAACTGCTGCTTTTCCCAAATGAACGTCTGATGTCTCTGGCAGGTGAGCACTTGGCTTTCAGTTCTGTTATGGACTGAGGGCTTCAGGGATCATTTTGGAGCAGGCTGTGAGGTGGGACGGGCTCCTACCCTGCAGCAGCAGTGACTCTGCTGCCATCATCTCCCAAGGGACCTGATCCCTCTGCCCGGCTCTTTCCCTGTATGCTTCCCAGAGCCAATCCCCTGCCACTGCTGTGCTTCTCTTCCTGAGCATCCCTCTGCTCCATTTGCAGCTCCTTTCCCCATCACACCAAGCTGCCAGGTCCAGTATGTGCCCCTGGCTGCCCCCATGTACTCTGAGCAGGGAATCATCATCTCCTTGCAAGTAAGTCCTCGCTTTCCAGCTCCCAAAGCTGCTTCCCTTCCAGTGCTACAACGCCCTGAGACACCTCAAACTCATTTTGTCCTTGCCTGTGTCCCTGCAGACAACTTTCCAGGTGTCAGGGACAGCGATCCCCCTGCCAGTCAGCCCTGTGCCCTTCAGCATGCCTGAGCCAGCAAGCTCCAGCCCTTCCCACCTCACCCTGGCTTTCTCTGAGCACTTCTACACCAGCCTCTTCTTTGCCCTGGAAATGTCTGGGGCCTTCAACACAACCATCCTGGTGAGTGGAGCAAGCAAGAAAGGAAGCAGTAGGAGATATGCACTTGAAGGGACAGCCCTCCCCTGGGAACAGCTTGGAGGAGACACGTGCCTTGCACAGAAATTAATTAGAGTGTGTCTGAGCGCCCACAGGAGTCACCCTCACTCTCCCAAAAATATTATTGGTCTAATGGAGTTTGCCACGAAAGATAACATGTACACTGCTCCTGGCATGAGAAGAGCTCCATGCATGGCCACACTGGACACGACCCCCGGAGCAGCAGCCACATTAATCTGACCATGAGCTGTGCTTTGTCTTTCAGAGCCCACTGACCACTGCCACCCTGGCGGGGAAGATCAGTCAGGTGTGTTGCTGTCACTGTCACCCCGAGGCACAGCC
The DNA here is from genome assembly GCF_001715985.3 of Manacus vitellinus. Taxonomy (NCBI): domain Eukaryota; kingdom Metazoa; phylum Chordata; class Aves; order Passeriformes; family Pipridae; genus Manacus; species Manacus vitellinus. The sequence goes on along the minus strand of NW_021939960.1, from coordinate 8,990,445 downwards.
CCAGCTTGGACAGTGACCCCCAGCTGCCCACCCACCACCCTGGGGGTGCAGGGGTGCCTCCATGCCCAGAAACAACCCCGTTCCTTTGTCAGATGGGCTCCCTCTTCCAAGAGGACCTACCAGTGGTGCTGCAAGTTGCAACCCGGAGTTCGCCTCGCGTGGTGCTGGAGGAAGGCAAAGCAATCCTGAAGCTCTTCCTGACTGCCCAGATCGGAGCAGTATCATCAGTTTTCCAGAGCTTCCTGAGTGTGAATGTGGTGAGTGTGCCCTGCAAGCACACTGAGCTCGGGGAGCGGGCCCTGCAAGCCTACCCATGCTGCCCACGGGCACTGCCCTTTGCTCTGAGCCCTGGTCTGACTGCAGCCACACAGGGGCTGATTCAGCCTTTTCCCATCACGGTGCTCCCAGGTCTCCAGCAGCATTTGCCCATGTGGGATCACGCAGGGAGCACGTTGCGGGTGGCAACACACAGATGAGTTCATCACACCCCACTATTCAAAGCCAAAATGGGGCTGTTTCCTCACTGATCCTGCCCTCTGTTCTCTCCACAGGACGTGTCTGCAAGGCTCCACCTCAGCGTCACAGACACAAGGATGATAATCTCTGCAGCAGCGATAGAGTAATGAACCCAGCTGTGCTCTGGGTGCCTGAAGGGGACACGTCCCAGCCACAGCAGGGAAAGGAGAGGCAAAGGGGTCCTGGGAAGTTCTTAGCTTTTAGAGTCTGGGCATTGCAGAGGTAGCTCCTTCCTCAGGGAAACAGTGAGACTCCAGAAACATGGTTAGGGAGAAAAGTGGGAATTGCACCTTCCACCCCCTGCATTGTTCCCAATTGAGCCCAGCCAAGGGATTGGGGAAACAGGGAAGTCACTGCTTATTACAGCTCAGCACCAGCAGCTCCTGTGCTGCTCTTTGTTTTCCAGGGATATTGAGCTCAGCCTGGCTGCCTCTGACGTGGGTCCTGTGCTGGTAGGTGCTCCTGGTCACAGCCCTTCCAGCCATCCTGGGCAGTGGGTGCCAGCCGGGAAATACTGAAATACTGACTTTGAGTCCTCGTTGCACCTGGTGAAAGGGAGAGTTGGGTCCTTGTGGGATGGGGAGAGGTGCACTGAGCATCAGGACCCTCTCTCATGGGTCTCTGCCTCCTGCTTTAGTCCCACACCATGAGCTGACCCTGGCTTTCCCCCACAGGCTGCCTTGCTGGAGGAGTTATTCTTGCCCACAATCCGTGAGGAGGTGCCAGCCCAGATTAACGGTGAGGACATGGGAGCTCTGCAGGTGCTGCCTCATGGGATGCTCAACACAGACCCAGGCAGCACCCAGCTGGCAACTGTCCCTCTTTCTTTTCCTAGAGGTCCTGAGAGGAGGTGTTTTCCTGCCCCACATCGCCAGTTTCACCTACACCGATGTCAATGTCACAATTCACAGGGTAAGAAACAAAACCTTTAAACTGCTCCCTGCTGTGTTTGATTTAAAGGGAGCATGGGAGCAATGCTAACCTCCCAACTTTGGAATAAATCAGGCTGCTCCTCCAGCTCTGGTAACCTGCAAAACCAAGTTTTGTTGCTTTAAATAGGCCCAGCCCCTCTTTAGCCCCAGGGACACAGGCCCTGGCTGTATCAGAGGGGCTGTGGGTAGTGGTGAGCCCTGTGAGGGCTGATGGAACCACACAGGCACCATGCTCAGCCCTCCTTCCTCCCCTGCTCAGGACTATGTCTTGATCCCCTGCAACCTCCAGCTAGAGGCGAGGACTGGTGAGGCAACCACCCTGGGCTGAAGTCTGGCATCTGGAGTAAAACAGTGGCAAAAGCATTCTGTCGACTCTCACATCACACTCCGTGGTTTGTCACTGCTTGAAATGTTGAAAATCTTCTTTCTTGCCCTACTAAAACATCATGGTGTCATATTCTGGATAATAACAACGTTCCACTAGCACCTTTCTCTTCCAGCCCTACCCCTGGCACTTCCGTTGCACAGAAGATGGATTGTAATAATGTTCCGTGCTTTAATTAAACATTTCTCTTTAACTCTGCATTTTCTAGTGTGCCTGTTGACATTTTTCCCCCTCAGCAATTTGTACCTATAAACAGATGAATTTTGCCTTGCTAAGAACTGGTACCAATACAGATGTCCAGACATTTAATTAAGGGAGCATGAAGATTCCACTCATTTACAAGGATGCAAAGCAGCCTCCTGCCTTCTCAGCTGCAGGACAACATGGCCCCTACAACGAGAGATCTTTCATCTGCTTTTCTTCCATGTCTCGTGTTACTATGGGAACACTACGGCTGTTGGGTTTCCTGGGTCAGAAAGAAGAAGAGGGGGAGGAAATCAGTCTGCAGAATGGTTTCTAATTTTAGACATGAAGGCAGTTATATTTTCAATTCTTCGCTGCTGAGAAAGCTCATCACAGAGAAAGTGCTGAATGAGAGGTGACTGCAGGCATCAGACTGCGCAGCCGTTGGCATTGGGATGCTCTTTCCTACTGACCAGATGTGTCTCCAGGTTGTTCAGGAGATGAAAGGGGGGGAAAAAAACATCCACAACAGGCAAGAGCATCCAAAAGGGAAGGGTGGGTGGTACCAAAGCTCCAAAAGCTGTCCCAGTAGCACAGTGACTGGGTGTTGCTAGCAACTGCCCTGGCCAGGGCAAGCACGTGGCTGATGCCCAGGAGGAGCATCCTGAACCCTGGCTGTGCAGCCCAGAAGGAGCATCCTTATCCCTGACCATGCAGCTCCAAACTCAGCTCTCCCATGGTGATGTTTCATGTAACACCCCAGCCATAAAACCATATTAATTACATCTACATCTGCTTTCGCTTGCCACAGCTACAGCCATCATTTCCAGCCCCTGAAGCTGCTGAAAAACACTTCAAAACCTCATATTTCAGAGGCTCAGAAATAGGAAAGCAAACAAAACAAGCCAGGTTGATTTACTACAAAGAGTAAGGAACCCTGAAGGTTTATGTGCCCAGCGAGGGGACCTGACTAATGATGTTAATGCCCAAAGTTGGCCATAGTGGGAACTGCTCCTGATAAAAGTTTCCTGGTAGAGCTGCAACCATTATTCTTTGATTAATATATCTTAAACCAGTTTCCCAAAAGGAATAAGCTACAGTAATAAAGAGATGTATTTCTTTGCCAGGGGATATTCTGGTTCTAGGCTTCACTGCATGGCTCTGCCTCTCCAGTGCAGGACTGGGGTCTCAGGAGTTGCACCCCCCAACCCCCAGCCCCACATCCCACCTGAGAGCAGCCACAGGCCTGGAGCAGAGCTGGTTTATGCTGGAGAACAGGGGTCTTCTGCTTCTCCCTCCAGTCACATTATTTGCTGAGTCCCCCCAGCACAGCTGGGCCTTCAGCAGACAGGCAGTGCTGTCCCCAGCTGCCACTTTGGGTTAACCTGGGAAAAGAAATGCTGAAAAAAGAGTTTGTATTAACATCTTTGGCACAAGATCCATCACTTCCTGGGCAGTCCTGCAGAAAGTGCTGCCTGGTGATGTTTGACTTCCTTTGCCAGTGGCACATCGAGCAGGATGCACCAACAGAAGGGTTCAAATGCTGATACAGTGGGGACAAGCCCATTCTCCAGCCCCCACAGAGCAGCGGATGAAGCTTTGCCAGGGGCATTCCTGGAGCAAGAGCTGGAGAGTCCAAATCCCATGCACTGCCAGCAGCACAGCCAGCCCCTTGCACCCCCTCCTGCTGCTCATCCAGCCTGTCATGGTTCCAGTGTTAATGAAATTTTCCTGGACAGGATTGTCCCAGTTCTTATTGATTCTGAATTGTAGTTTCCTGCTCTGGATATACTCCTTAAGTAGTTACACTGAGAAGGTGCTGCCCCTTCCTTTGGAAAAGGTTCCTCTGCTTTTTCCCACTCAGCCTCATGGGATGAACGGCAGAGCCCTGGGACAGTGACAGATCAGAGTGCTCTGTAACATGCCAGCGAAATGAATCTCCCCCAGCTGGGCAGAATGCACACAGAAGTGATGGCCAAAAGAGTGTGAGAAGAGAGGCTAAACTTTACTTACTGTCCAGAAGGTGTTTGCCACAAAACCTTGTGCAAACACAGCCTGTTCTGCCAACCCATGGGCAGAAAGGATGGATGGAAACAACGAGCCCCAGCAGTGCGGGAACCCTGAGGTGGCACAAAGCAGCTGCCAGCACAGGCAGATGGGGCTGCTCATCCTGCCCTCTGGGTAAAAGGGTCACAAAGACACCTCTGCCAGCTCCATGGGCATGCTGGTGTCAGAGAACATGAGCAATGGGATCTGAACTCCCTGCTCCTGGATCCTGAGCCCAGCCTGATGCTCCACAGCGTTCACACTTGTTGGCACCTCGCTCTGCAGAGACCCCTCACTGCAGGGTTCTGGCACTGAGGCTGTACCCAGCCCGCTGCTTAAACGTGGAGCCCTGTCCCCTTCAGGCAGAAACACAGAGTGGAACATTGCCCTACCCCTCACCTGGTCAGTGCCAGACCCATTCTGGAGCAGTGCCATTCCATCACTACCTCTTGGGACACCAGTAGAAAATAACACGCTCACAACCATATCCAGTGCTTGGCAAAACAGGTGTTGGAGAGGTCATGTAAAACCTCGGGTTTATTTTTTCTTTTTTAACCAGAACAATTTGTTTTTCTGAAATCTGAAATGCTGTGATTCTTGTCCCTGTGATGTGCAGATACTAACAGATTGTGACATCAGCCTAAGCAGATGTGGCTCTGGCAGGCAGACGGGTGTGCTCCAGGGCTATCAGACCTCTCATTTCTCTGGTAACAAAGTTTCCCTTCAGATTCTATCAGGAAATGCTTCCTGACCTTTGAAAATTTGATTTAATTATGATTTCTGCTTGTGGATTAGCATTTGGTCAGGAGGTTACCAAGCCAGGAGGAGCCACTGAAAATCCAAGTATTTTCTTTCCTCAGGAAGTTCGAGTGGAAAGAGTTTTCAAACCCAAAACCAAAATATCGTTTGTCACTAAGGAACCAGACCCCAGAGTGGGGGCAGGACAGAAGCTCTCCCTGAGAAGCATCAGAAACCAGAACCTCATTCTGAGCACTAAAAAAGTAGGAATATTTATTAAAAGAGTTACATGACAAATGTATCCTGAGTTCCCACTTGGCACTTCACACCCTCCCAAACCTGAATGGGGATATTCACTTCATAAGCCACATGCAACAAGTTCACTTCTTTTTTCCATCAGGAAGAGTTTGACCTCAGAACAAATTTCCCAATTCCACTGCAGCATCACACGCAGCTGCCCTGATTGTGACCCCAAAATCACACCAACTTCTCTAAATAAATATTTGTAGACAGAGCAGCCAATTGGGTTTGGCTTATGCAAGTGTCGCTGTACTCACATGAGCCAATTCACTTTAGAGTGTCTTAAATATTATCAATAATCTTGAATCAAGTTTAGGAAAGAAAAGCAGACAATGCTGGCCCTGGTGTTCTGTCCTCGCTGGTCTCTTCCTCTCTCTGTCCCCGCAGACCTCTCTGTGCCTTGCACTCCCCAGCTCACACCAGAAGCACGAGCAGGCCCTGAAGGGGAGCAGGGAGAGACACAACCACGTTAACTCTCAACTTAGAGGCGTGCTGGTTTCACAACACAAACCAAAGAGAAAACCCTCCTGCAAGAATCTTCATGTCCAGTTTGTAATAAGGAGGGCACAGAACCCTTTGGGAAGTGTCGGAGAACATCCCGGCTCTTCTGGGACACCTCCAGGGTGCACAGGGCTGGAACTTGGTGCAATTCAAGACACTTTGGAAGTGCCACTGAAAAGGGCTTGCATGACCCCCCAGATCCACATCAGAGCTGCTTCCATAAAGTTCTCCAGAAAGGAAAGAAGGGACAGGGAACCAGGAACTGCCCCGGGGTCTGAGCACTGCTCATGACACACTTGGGTCCATGCGTGGGCATCACATCCTCAGGCAGCATTCCCTGATCTGAGGGAAGCCAGACAGAGCAGCTCTTTTGCCCTTTCAGGGGTTAAAATCTACAGCTCTGGTACACACCACCAGCACTGGCAGGGTCCTATAAACATCCCCAGTGGCCTGTGCCAGTTCCCTGCAGGAGAGAACAGCCCATCTGAACACTCACCGCTAATATCTGCACATCCACCTTTATTAAGGGAATGCCCAGCACGTTTGGCAGTGGGATCCCGATGCTCAGGGCACCTGCAGGAGACAGACAGGTCCTTGTACACCACCAAGGGGTGACCCAGCTCGTGCCCCATGACAGAGCTGCTCAGGGGCACTGACTGCAGCACCACCATGCACTTGGCTTTCTTTACATTCTCTGCCACCGACTGTTGCCAGGACTGATGCTGGGGTGGGATGGTGCAAGAATAAGGTTGGATATTTAACTCCAGCCTCAGAATGGGGATCAAAGAGCTTTAATGGCTTCCGCTCTCCTGACAGAGCTTCCAAACATACATACACATTCCCTTCTTCCCTCCTTCCCCAGAAATCCAAACACTCCCAACATTACAGCCACCCCGGGCACCTTACCATTCATCACAGGCAGTAATGTTTCCATGAGCAGACTGCTGCAGTGGGGCTTCAGGATCGAGATCTGAGCCAGAGAAGGAACAAGCACATGAGGGGCACTGCCCTGCCCGTGACAGCAGAGACCCCATCCTGCACTGACACAGCAAAAGAAACAACGGTCCCTCTTCTCTTTAAAGCAAATCTACTTTTATTCCTCAATTTGTATTCAGTGCTTCCTTTGGGAAAACTTCTACCTGGTGACACTCCTGCTGCAGGTCTGTGTGAGCTTTGCCCGAGCAGGGGTGAATGAACAAACAGATTTCAGCCTTACCTTTGCGTTATTAGAAAAGGCAGAAGGGAAAAAAGAACAGCAAAAGAAGAATTGCTACAACCTACACCACAGAGCAGCTAACAGCTATGACCATCAGCAGGAGCAATCCATCACAGCATCCCACAGGCATGGCCTGGCTCCCTTCCCTCCTGAAACTACAGGGCACCATCCTCAGCTGGCTCTGCCTGCCCAGTAAAGCCCAGACTAGTACCAGACACTTACATTACTGATGCCAACATCGGAAGACTCCAAGGAGAGGGAGGTGCTGCAGGCAAAGGAGAGCAAACAGCAGGTCAGACACAAGGCACTGGCCAGAGCTCAAGCTCACAGCCACCTCCAAGCACAAGGTTCCTCAGCCCATGGGCAGGGACCCCTGTGTGGCATCACCCACTAAGGGGTCCCTCCACTGTAACACAAAAAGCAGGGACTGCCAGACTTGCAAGAGAGAAAATAAAATAGGAAAATAAAAACTTAACCTAATTTTTATTTGCTTGTCAAGGAAGCAGCACTGCAGCAGGGCACACACAGCTCCTGGCTGCCCCTTCCCTCTCCCTGCACAGGTTATTCACCTTCAGAGAGGAGTCAGCTCCTGACAGCTGAGAGCAGAGCTTCTAGAACCCTGTGGTAGGGAGTAGGAACCAGGTGATCTTTAAGGTCCCTTCTGACCCAAACCATCCTGTAATTCTATGTAAAAACACCCAGTCTGGATTTAAGGACCTGGAGAATTTGCTACAGCTCCTCATGTATCACTGCAACCACACCACTACTCGTACCTAAAATGGATGCTCTATTTCCATTTCAATTTCTCTTTTCTACTGCTATTGAATCTTGTTATACCTTTGTCTATTGAATTAAAAGCCTTTTGATGCATTTCTATTCCCTATATCGCTGCATACAAGCTATGCCAATTTTGCTTCTAAATCCAGCTCTTTGACAAGCTAAATAGCCCCAAATCCTCAAACCTCCTGCTATAAGGAATGCTCTCCAATCTTTAATCATACCTTGACTGGCATTAATGACAGCACTTTCCTTTACTCCTTTATCACTCATGTCCAATATCAGGCATTTTTAACCACTGCCCAGGATCAAAGTCAAGCTGACAGTCTTACAATTATTCAGGTTACCTCATTCCTCCTTGTTATAAAACTGACACACTTTTCCCCCAAGCCTCCTAAAACTTTCCAGCTGCTGTAATCCTTCCTGAACCACCCTGTCCATCCACCTCGTGCCATCAGCCAGGTATGAAATCCCCGGATTCAGAAAATGAAACGTCTGGTTTACAGAAATGGAAAACGTTTCAAGTCAGCAGACCGAGAGCTATAGTTGCAACACAGAGAATGTCACCAGCCAGTACAAGGGGCACAGTCTACCTGCCCAGGGCCAGCCTACCTGCGCAGGGCCAGCCGCAGCACCAGCCTGCCTCCCACAATCGACACGCGGACGTTTAGACCAAGGTCCTGCCAGCAGAGAGGCAGAAGATCAACTCATGGAAACATCCCCATCCCACACACCAGTCACCCAGCTGGCTGCATGCTGCACCCCTTGGAGGTAACTCCATCCACACTTACAGCCTTCAGCAGCAGGAGGTTGAGGACGGATCCATCTAAACGGTTAAGGAACACCTGGACCAAGACGGAAAGCTTGACACTGGCTTTGTTTTCTTCCAAGAGGATGAGCGGGTTCCCACCCAAGGTCAGCCTGATGTTCACAGGGCTGGTCCCACGGCAGGTGGAGCACTGTGGGAATTGGGAACACATGGAGGTGGCTACTGGCAACACACACACCGGCCAAGCAGGGGATCAGCAGTCCTGGTGCACACTCTCACAGTCCCACAGCTCCACAGAGCCTCCTCCAAGGTCACACACAGGGTGCCCAGGAAATGGGAGATACCAGACATTTACCAGCTCTCTATGTCAGCTATCTGTGTCTCTGTGTCAGACATTTATCAGCTGTCTAGGTCTCTATGAGCTGTGGGTGAAGACTTTCCCCAGCCCAGGGAGCGGGAGAAGGGCAGGGGCTGCCGAGGCTGAGCAAACCCACAGTCCCTTTGCCCGCTCCCATCAGCTGGTCAGGCAGCAGGGCAGGCTCAGGCCATGCTGGTGCAAGAGGAGGGCAGCAGAAGGCTGGGGACCTTTGGCAGCAGCACGCTGACACCTCCAGCTGCATACCTTGGACGGCTCAGATCTGGCGAGGTTTTCACAAACCCTCGGGCCTGAACCAGTCACTCACCCCAGCAGGAGCGATGGTCCACAAGGTCTCGTGCAGACGGTTGGCACCAGAGAACTGTGGGAACAGAAGCACCAGCAGCCCTGATGAGCACTCCAGCTGACTTCAACAACACCCATCCTGCCAGGGCCACCCCATTGCACAGCACCCTGAGCTGCCCACCCTCTCCACTGTTCCCCAGCTGTTTGGGTGATTCCTGGTCAGCTGTTAAGGTGAGAGCACCCAGCTGTGGAAGGTGATGTCCTCCAAAGGCTTTCAACACCTGATAGTATGTGGACCCCTAACATTTCCCACTGGCAGTACAGATTGGAGGCACAGGAGGTGGAAACACCCAGGTAATGGCTCTGCGCACACACAGTGGCTTTTCTCAGTGACATTTTGCAGATTCCTTTAAAGGGATCACAGTCTGCAGGAGTCCATGGCACAACCAGTACACAACTGGTCTCAACAGGTGTCCCTGGGGTGCCCATACAGAAACAGGCACAGCTGAGCAGTGCAGGTGCTATTACAGCTTTCTGAGAAGAGCAGGAAGGAGGCAGCACTGGGGATTGAGCCGCTGCCAGCAAGCACACGCACAGGGACATGCACAGGGACATGCACACACAGCACCAGCAGCACCAGGGACACCTCAAACAGCCCTCCCCAAGCAGACCCGAGGCCAGGCTGATGCCTGTCCCTTGTTACCCACTCTGGCATGAAACACAGGTGCTGCTGCACTCACAATATCTGGCGTGCAGGGGAAGGTCTGCGGCGGCATCCGGAGCAGGAGGGTCAGGATGGCATTGAGGAAGTTCTGGCGCATCGCCAGGAGCATGAGCCTGTCCATCAACGGAGGCAAAGCGGAGGGGGATGAGTCGTGGGGGATGGTGATGCCTCCCACCTGCTTCACTGCACCCTGCAGGGAGAGGTGACACGGACATCAATCCCATCCTCAGAGCCATGAGGCCCAGATCCTTGAGACAGGAGTGCAGGGCCAGTGCCAGCTGAACAGCCCTCCTCTCGTCAGAGCTCCGGGAAAGCACCGGGCTTGGAGCAGTTCCCTGTGTGTTCCAGAGATGACAGGAGCTGATAAAGGCACGTGTGTGTAACTGAGGCCTTCTCATATAACAACGTGCTTTGTCCAAATCACAACTCACTGCTTCAGTTCATCCTGAGGTCTCACTCCAGGGACAAACAAGGGGTGATGGTGCAGCTCCCAGCAGCCCCAGCCCTCCCACACCCATCCAGGCATCAGCCACCCTGCAACTCCACAGAGTCCCACACTGACACCATCTACTTGCTAAGGAGACCAACTCTGACCATCCAAGGGTCTTGGGGGGACAAAGACTCGTCCCTACAAAGTGATTGCTCCAAAGCCAGAGCAGCAGTAGGGTTTCAGAGGCTGCAGTGTTTGCTGTCAGCAGTTGCTCCTCTTTAGTGCTCACATCTCAGTTGCTTCTCACCAGCCACTTGCTTTTATTTAAGCTCTCCTGTTTGAAAGTAGTTTGCTTTTTGCTGCCTTTCCCCCCCCCCTAGTAAGACAGAAGAGAAAAATACATCCATTAGCCTGGTTTAGCATTCACCCACCACAGAAGCTGAACAGCAAAGGCAAAAAGTACTAACACCAGGTCTGCACAGAAGGAGGGAGGAGGAAAATTGCTCATCCCAAGAGAAGGAGAGCTGCTCATCCCAGCAGCTGCATCCAACAAACACAAAGTCCTGGGCAGACTCGGGGTAAGTTTGAAAACAGAGCAAATTTGAAGAAAAGCACACACAGTTGCTTAGTGGTGACTTGGATCAAGATCCAAATACTTAGGAGCTTGCATTTCCAGGACAAGTCATTAGCTCAGCTGCTCCACAGGATTCTACAGCTCCCATGGGATGAGGTGAGCAGACTGAAAGGCAACACACAGCCATGCTCCCAGGGACCTGCTGCCCAGCATTAACTTACATCTAAATCCAGCCCCAGGAACTTGCCAGAGGTATAGGGGATGCTGGCCAGTTGGTAGTGGATCGTTCCTGCTGTGCCAACTGGGATGACAGCTACGCACAGGAAAAGGATCATTACAACACCAGGAAATAAGCAGCAACACAACCTCCTCCCCTGACCCCTCAGACCACCAACCCCCACATCCACAAACAGTCTTGAGATTCACTGCTGCAGGTGCTCGCTGCTACTCCAAATGGCCAAAACATCCCCAAATTCTGCTTGGTGGCATCTGCCTTTAGGATATAGCCCAAAAAGAGCATCAAAGAAAATAAAGCCAAATCCAAGGGCAACACATAAAACTGATATAAGGAGGGCCAAGGTGGGAGCAGTTCACTTGGAGTGCTGGGATGTGAATTCAAGGTTCAACAGCAGCCCTGCAGAAGGGTGCATCTATTGATGCACTGATGGATTTGACATGGGAACAGCCCTTCCCACTGTGGGGAACGTGGAGAAGCAGCACCTCACCCTCCACAAGAAACGCACCATTGAGAGTGCCCAGGAGCTGGATGTTCACAAGGTTCATCACGATGTCAACCACAGGACAGAGCTGCAACACAAACCAGAAACGTGACTGCTCAACCCCCCTCACCACCGTCACCCACAGCCTGCCCAGACCCCCTCCTTTCCATCTATAGCCCCATGGAACAAGTGCTGCTGGGATGCTGTGAAACACCTGGGGGCAGGGGAGAAACCCCAGAGCTGTGGGACCAACACTGAAGGGGAACACTTTGGTTTGGGGAATATCTCAGACATCGTCCCGCTGGCCACAGCTCTTTAGAGCTGCCAGGGTGCCCACAAACTTTCCTGCCTCATGGCACATGCCAGGCATGTGGGAGAGCAGCACAGAGAGATGGTGCAGCTGGCTGTGACCTCGTAACATATTTTTCCCAGTATCTCTGTGTTTCAGCTGTGAAAGGAGGGCAATCCTCAGCCATACCAAAGCGGGCAGAGTTGCTGTCAGCTGGCGAAGCACCATCTCATTCACTGACAGGGTGAGCAAGCTGGAAAGGTCAGAAAAAAAATCCCAATCAGTACAAAAAAAGCTCCAGGACGGGAGACCAAAGGATCTCCAGCCTTCATTTTACACTATGCTAGGTCCTTAGCCATCCCTTCAGGGCCACTGCTGTGGCTGCCACTGGCCAGAGCAGGGGCTGGACAGAGGGCCGGGGGGGCAAAGGGGTCACTCGCCCCACTGAGGGCTGAGAATCTCATTGCTGAGAATCACAGCATCATTAAACTTGGAAAACACCTCTAAGATCACCAAGTCCAACCATCAACTGAGCACCACCACCACGTTCACCCCTACACCATGTCCTCAAGTGCCATAACCACGTGCTTTTCTAACACTTCCAGGGATTGTGTCTCTACCACTTCCCCGGGCAGCCTGTTCCAATGCTTGACAACCCTTTCTGTGAAGAAATTTTTCCTTCAGCAATTAGAGGGCACAGATATCACTGCACAAAAGGAGCAAGCCTCTCACAGAGTAACCTGTGTTTTGTGTCTCCCTCTGGTATTCAAATCAGTGCTGTAGTTAAGGGAAGAGAGAGCTGTTAGGAAAAGCCTCATGTTCGTTACTGGGAACAAACAATTTGCATCTGGAATAACAAGAGGAGAAATCTGCTGTGTGACATTTCCACACTGCTGCTGAACAGCTCACTCGGGACGTGCAATGCCTGCAGCAGCACAAAGCCAGTTACGTCTCATAATCAATATATTTCTGGACTGTTGAGCTGGCAAGCCACAGACAGCAGGAACTCATAGAGCATCTTGTTATTTATGCCAAAATTCTGCCTACAGATGCATCTGAGGAGTGGCCATGAAGTCAATCATGTACATCCACACTTCCTTTACCCCCCTGGGAACTCAATTCCCACACACCATCACTGTAATCCTGCTAAAACTTAAAACATGACCCCCGAGAGCAGGTGAGCCATGTTCTTCTGTTCACTCGCACAGCATTTTTCAAAGCAGCTGCTGCACTGATTGAAATATATAATGCATAATGCAAAAAATAATTAGGAGAAATTCAATGAACCTGAAAAGTGAGCAATTCAAAAGCAATAAAAGAAAATATTTCCCATGATCAATTTACTGCTGCGTTCATCAATACACGAAGTCAGCAAATTCTTGCTGTCAAGAATTTAATAAGACTGAGCAAGAGATGGGACATTTGCATGGAATTACCCACATCCACAGCAATCAGAGGAAAACTCCACATGCCCAGCATTCACCTGGAACAGCAGTCAAAGGCAGAATGTAAAACCTGGGCAAGCAATGGTGCTGTTTTCCTAGAACTCTCCCTGCCCTATTACTTGTACCCTTTGGATATCAATTCACTAGCTAAGTCTAGAGAAAGTCATGCTTCAGATCTTAAAATTTCCACAGATAAACAGAGGAAATTAAACCTCATTCCATTTCCACTGAAGCAACTGGCTTTGGCATTAGGAAAGAAATTCCATCCCTGAAGCCTGGCTCTATATCAGCTGAGCACTGCCTGTGTCCTGGCAGACTGTCCATATTGCTGGATAAAGGGAAGAGGACTGCATGCAATGGAAAACATCAATCCACAGGCACTTACCCAGAAAGGACCTTGATCTTTATGGCCCCAAGAATGCAGAGGCAGTCTTCAGTGACAACCTGGACCGTGCCAGATTCAAAATTCGTGCATTTAATGTTTGCGGTAATGTTCACATCCACTAAGATATCAATTAGTTCTGAGAGCAGGCCAACCAAGCTGCAAAAGAGAAAATGGGATGATTTCATCTCTCAGCCTCTACCCAGAGAAACTCAGCAAAGCCAGAAGGAGAAGACTGCACCTCCTTCTCCTTCAGACCATTACCAATGTCAAGAGCCATCTTCCGTTGCCTGTTTTGCTCTGTAACTTTATTATAAGGTACGAAACAGCCCAAAATCCACAAAAGATGCAAAATATGGCAGAGTAGGGGTTCCCCTCATCGGCCACCATGAATTCCCCCACTCACCATTTGCCACTGAGCTGCAGTTTTGCCCCAATGGTCAGCTGGACCCCGATCCCTGGCAGCAGCACCACCGACAGCCTGGGCAGCCGGACCTGGACGAGGTGCAGGCTGTGAACAACAGCAAAGGCTGGCACAAATTAAAAACATCTTCCAGCAGCTGAGCAGCTGTAGCCATGAGGAACCTGCAGCACCCACAGCACCACAGCCACCTCCAGCCGGAGGCATGAGGATAAGGGACAGCTGAAAGCCAAAAGAAGGCAGCCTAGAACAAGACTGGGGTGGGAGCCGAGTTTGTAGAGCTGTCAGCTTTTTCCCCTCTGTGGTCCCTTTCCCCTCTCTCAGTGCTGTCAAGCATCTCAGACATCAACAGCCATCATCAGAGCTGTCATTCTGCACCCACACTCATAACCTGCAGTGCACCTTGTCACCTGCACTGCTGCCACACAGACAACTTTAGTTGGGTCAGAATTTCAGTATCATGGTAAAATGAGGATAACGGCCAGGGCCAACCACACCACTAGCAGCTCAGCTTGTCTTGCTTCAGAACTGATGGTGAAGGTGCACTCACAGCCAAGCACTTACCCCGTGATGCTGGTGGGAGAGTTCAGCAGACCCCCTTCACCCATGATGTTGGGGAGCACGAGGCCCTGCAGGTGCTGCTGGAGAAGCCCATTATGAATTATGGCATCTGAGAGAACTGGAAAACATCTGTGTGTGAGGACCAGCAGCGACCTCTCCCCAGTCAGTCAGATCCAACCTGATTCTGTGATTCTGTCCTGGCAAAGATGGGGCACAGCAAAGCCCTTTTGCTCCCCAGAACTCCTCATGGAGCTACCAGTTGTCTCCATGCAGTCTAACTACAAAGGGATGCTATTTTGCAACGTGCACTAAACCAAAGCTCCCCGTGGTGAATTAACATCCCAGGCCCCCAATTTGGAGGGCACATGATGGCTGTGCACTGCCAGGAACACCAGCAACCCCACTCAGAGCCTGGACTTCCACTCACAACTCATTTTCCATTTGTCAGTGGTTTTGTTTGTTGATTTTTGCCTGTTTATTTTTGCTTTCGGGGTTTTTTTGTTTGTTTGTTTTTTTTTTTCAGTAGAAGCAACTTGAAACAAGCCGGAACATTGCAAATATTATCATCGTGGCTGCTACTTCACAGCAGCTGTTTGTCAAATATCAGCTAATCCAATATGGAAATGAGACATAAAGAGGAAATAACCCAGATCTAGCCCTGAAATTCTATGTGGTTGCTTGGTACTGAAACATGTCCCAGTTGTGGAGCAGAGATTTCCCTGACCTGTGAACCCAGCAATGGCTCTCAGGGGCTCTGAGCAAAGTCTGCAGGAGCTATAAAATAAGGATAAAGACACTCGGGAGGTTTTATTCTCCTTCATGATCCCACAGAGCTTTCAAAACAAACACAAGTCATGCTTTTTTGTAGTTACCATTCTGCATGGCCCTCGGACTGACAGCGCAGGACAGGCCAGACAAGACTTCCTGAGAGGGTGAGAGGAGGCCACAGAAAAAGATGATTCCAAAAAGCTTCAATACCGTCATCTCCAGAAGATTCCCCTGCTGGCAAGGGAGACATCGGAGGGAACAGTGGGGAAAAATCCTATCAGAAGAGATCCCAGTGTCTTTAGGAGGAAAGAAGTCAAGCAAGAAATCCCTCCTTTACTCTTCATCCAGCTCAAGTCAGACTCTCGAGCCCAGAGCAGCAGGACCTTCTTCATGTCCATACATATGGACAGACTCCACACATGGGTCAATAAAAGCCCTTTCCTGGTCCCTTGTGACTGGCCCAAAATATTCACTCAAAAGAAGCAAAACTGCTTTCCCCCAAACCGATGTTTAAGTTATTTCTGTATCCATGTGATGAGCAGTTGCAGGTGTTTTGGTGAGGGGCTTTGCCAAGAGAAGCATCTGAGGATCATCCTTGTTCTTTCTAACTTTCAAAAGCAATAAACTGAAGCATAAGCGATAAAAACAAGCTAGCTAAAAGTTATAATTTAATAATTATCAACACAAATTTAATTACGAAATGGCAGACACAGGCTGGTGATGGGGAGCTTGGTGCCCAGCACAATCTCCAAATAAAGCAGCCGAGCACCAGGCACACTGCACGTGTCTTTCCAGGGCAAGGACCCTGCCACCACACCTGTCACCCTGCCACCACACAACCAGTGAACAGAGGATGTTACCTGGATCAGCCACAGCCAGCTGAGACAGGGTCTTGGCTCCACTCAAGCTCCTCTGGGCTCCTCAAGGCTCTGCGACGTTCCTTCTTCCCCGCAGCTGAGATGAAAGAGTCACCCTTATATAAAACCTGCAGCCAAGCAGACACACCTTCTCCTCACAGCCTACCCTGGCCCATGAGCAGCCATCCCTCTGCTCCTGCTCCTTGCAAGCAACACCCAGCTGCCACCTCTCTTGATTTATACGTGGCAACGTCACCACTGCCTTGACAGGCTGCCATTTCCCTCTGTGGCCTGGATCACTTGGATGCTGCTTTTTCCTCCCCCAGTCTGTCTTAGAAAGGATGCCCTGCAACCATTGCAGGGATCCCCACGCTTTGAGGGAACCAACTTATTTAGGATACCATCAGTTATTAAAGCATCTGAACCTGACAGGAGGCTGATGGGGCTGGCTGTGGAGGAAGGCAGCACGCAGAGCATATGAGCAGGGGTTCAAGGAGGCTTAAAGTAGGAAACTATCTGCTTTTGCCAATCCCTGAGGAGCTGTGGGACTTACAATGCTCACTTCTGTTTCAAGTGCAGCCCTGAAAAAGATTTTCTTGAGAAAAAGCGACGTGGAGAGGTTGCAGAGAACTGACAAGTGTTGGCTTTTTTGAGACCAAGCTTCAAATTGATTTCAGTTGGATCTGTCACGTGTCACAAATTGATCGTAAAAAAATGAAATTGTATCAAAATGTACAGAGACAACAATAAATACAATTTTGAACAAGCAGCACTTATGGTAGCTGAGCGAGCTGAGGGCAGCAGGAACACAGATCTCAAGGGAAAATCTCATCCCGCAGGAACGAGAATCTCACCCCTCAGCAGATGCCTTGGCCGGGCCTCACGGAAGTTTCCATTGTGCAGGGCCCCAGGAAGATCTTATCTGGGGACTTTGTTCGGGTCTGGTCACCCATGTTCAACAGGGACACACTTGGGGGGAATCTGGGCAGCCAAGGGCTGCCGGGACAGCGGGGGAACCGGAGAGGGGCCGGCGTGCTCGGCCTCACGGAACACAGAGCAGCAGAGATATGATCATTCTCCACAAATGTGGGAGAGGAGAAGGAGAGAAGGGGGAGAGGAGGCCTGCCCAGGCTCAGGGACAGCGTTGGCACAGGAACAAACACAAGTCAATGTGTTCAGGTTGAAGTTGGGAGAAAGCTGCTACCACCACAGTGAGTTTAGGGCTCTCTGTCCCATGGGAATACAGAAGGCTGCAAAAATAGCCTTAGGATGCTCTTGAGTACTGCACAAGGTGCTCTCTCTTGCAGCAGCAAAGTGCTTCCCTCGAGTCCCTCAGCATGTGCTGCTGTGAGCTCAGGCTCAGTGGAGCAGCCTCATCACAGAAACACTGTAGGAGCTCCTGTTTTACTTAACACACATTCATCCTGGACTACATTTGATGTGCTAGTGACAGTCTAGTCCCAAAACCAGGAGTTAGATTAGATGATCTTTAAAGGTCCCTTCCAACCCAAACCAATCTATGATCCTATGAATAATGTTAGCCCCTCTGAGGAGACCAGAGCAGCAGAGTGAAGTAAAAAACCCATCTCCCCTGGATGGTGCAACCCAGCTGCCTGCCAAGATGGTGATTGCAGGGAAGAGACATGGATCAGCACTACAGCTCACCCCAGGTCCCTCATGGAATGCACAGTTTGGAGACACACAAGCAGGTCCTTCCACAGTCAGCCCCTCTCCAGTCCATCCCACTCCCACATCCCACCACCAGCTCCCATCCCACCTTCCCCATTTTCTCCCCAGGTGACTCAGGATGACTTACACTCACTGTTTTTTTTTCTGCCTCTGCTGCTTGCCCCAGTGTGCTTTTATTGCCTGGGGCAACCATTTTTTAATCCCTTTCAAAGAGTCTCATCCAAATGTACAGAGCGAGCAGTCGCCACGAACGCCCACAGTGAAGCGTTTGATGAGACTGCTCTGGCCTTGTACAGGCTGCAGGAACACTGCTGCTGGCAAAAGCCAGCTGCTGAGCATGCACAAAGGTGGATTTCCAGCTGTTTTCAGAGATGCCTCTGCATGTGTAATAAATACCTGAGTCATCACACACATGCACTCACACAGCACGGTCACACACTCACATTGGATCATCTCACCATTCCATGGCAAGAAGCAGAAATCTGTGTCCACACACACATGTCCTGTATCACAGCAGTGAGCAGGAGCTGAGGAACACACCGTTTTACACACCCTGTCCATATTTCTTCTTGCTCTGTGAGTTTTTCTTCCTCGGCCATATCCTTTGCCTCCCTCTCACGTGCCCATATTTCATCCTCTCCTTGCAGCAGTGATTTAGACATCACTTACCAGGAGGCTGGATTCAGTCCTGCAGTGACAAGGGAAGATATATTGAAATAAAGCATTGCAAGAAATTCAGGAAGAGATTATCTCAACACAAATGCTGGAAAGTGGAAGGGCTTACAGGAAGACCAACACCCACAGAGGAGAGATGCTCCAGAGCAGCTTCTGGCATCCTGCACTGACTTGAACTTGTGGTTCTGTAAGATGGCAGGTTAAACAGCAACAGGATGTTTGGAAGAGTAATATTAAAGTATATAAATATAATAATTCATTAAATATGATTAAATTAATGGATTATTTTTCTCTAATGTCCAGAACCATGAAAGAGTAACCTCAGACTGTAAAACTTCTTTAATGAGTAAATAGTAACTCCTTATTAAGAATATAGATAAACTGAATCCCGTCTCTCGAGGTGAAAAACCTAAATCTGGTGGCAGGACCTGCAGCCTGTGATAGAGCTGCTTTGTACAGATGTTCAGCCTGTTCCCTCACAGTGACACTTCCTAGGAGTCAGTGACTCCTTCCAAATGGATGCTGTGAACATTAATGAACTGTTCAGCTCAAACGTCGATGGAAAGTAACTCCCTGATGCCAACAAGAAGGCAGCAGCTCGAGGGGAAGGAGAGAGCACTCAGGGAGGAAAATGACACAGCAAACTTCAAACTGCCTTGGGCTGCTAGAACAGAAACTGGGAAAGGAAGGGGGGAAAACAAAACAGGTTTTAAGCACTGACTGTACCTGGGCTGTGAACTCCCAGATTGGTCTCCGAAGAGCTGGAGTTCAGGTGATGAACTGTTCTCCCCACCCAGCACTTGACTGGGGAATATGGAGACTGGGGAATATGGAGACTGGGGAATATGGCAACACAGCTGGATCTGCCCTGGAAGGAGGTCGGGCACATTGGCCAGTGCCAGCTCAGGTCAGAGCCTGGAAAAGAAATGCACAGAAAAGTATCACTCACTGCTGTGTTTCTTCTGCCTCACTGCAAGCAGGCTTACTCAGGGGAGATTTTTCCCATTCTTATTAATTAAATTGTTCAGGGAAGTGGAAAGAGGGAGTTCTCTCTGAGCTCCCCAATGCAATGTAACACGCTGAATTCAGCACCAGGACCACAGTGTTAGTGCAGCACCTGTCCCTGTAGGGTTACCTGTGTTCTGGTTGGTTTGGGATGGATGAATCCTCCCCGAGCCAGGCTCCAAAACTAATTTCTAGCAACAGAATTTGCCAAAACATGAATTAAAGTCTCCTAGAAAGGAGCCGGAGGGCTTTAGTAAGAACTGAAGGAATCAAACCCTTCTCAAGTTTTGAGACTGAACTTTAGCCCAGGATTGACAGGAACCCACAATCCCCAGGGCCAGATTTACAGCTGATTTAGCAGCTTCCATTGTCAGCAGCCCAGGAGGGCAGAGCAGCTTAATTAATCCCCATCACTCCCGTAACACAGCAGGCAGTGCCAAGCCGAGCCCAGGCTCACACTGACCCAGGGCTCCTGCTTCGTGCACATACCCAGGACTCACGGCACGGTGTGCGTGGGCAGACGTCAGAACCCTCCTTTCCAGCTGTACCCGTGTCTGATCGCTCACCCGTGCAGTTTCCTACGCTGGGAACTTGGGAAACAGAAACATAATCTCGGGGGAGGGCCACACAGAGAGCCCAGGCAGGGAAAACAAGGAGAAGGACACAGACACATGGGCAGCAGCTCCCAGGAGCTGCCTGTCAGGAGGAGGGAGAGCAGGGGCATTGATTTCTGGAAGCATCCACAACGCCAAGCACAAACAGCAAGGCCAAGTAAAATCATTGCCATGAGATAACCACAAATCAATGTCTCCAGGAATTTTATAGGCAGGGAACTTTCTTCTTCTGAGAAGCAGAATGGAAGCAGGAGGAGCATAATGTTATCAAGTCCCCAAAAAGGGACAAACTTCATTAGTCAGAGGCAGTCTGATGAGCTGCAGTGCAAAAACAAGGCACTTGTGCAGATGTGTCTTCAGACCTTACCCCGAGCTCCCCAATGAAACACTGACAGCAGCACAGGCTGGAGGGCTCTCAGGGGCATCAAGGTATGACAGAGAAGCCTGGGCAGCCCAAATCCCTCCCCAGCTGCTTTGGACAGGCACTGGCTTCACTGACTTTTGGAATATGTTGTCTGTGTCTGTCATTGCCAGACTGAGGTGAAGTCAAAGTGCTGCCCTGAGCACCTTTCTGGGTGGGTATCTTGTCTCTTTTAGTTCTGGCCCACTCCAGGTTTCCCTGGGGCATCCTTTCTCACCTTTCTCACCTTGTGTGGCCCCACACAAGGCACACTTGGTGTCCAAACCTGGTGTCAGGTGAGCAGAAGAGGCCGTGACCTTCCTGCAGGGCTGCCAGAAGCCTCCACTGACAGACCATGAGACACACACCGACTCTCTGCCCCATGTTTGGGGTGCCTGGACAGAGCCATCCCCATGATCTGCTGACCTACACCAGCACACCTCCATCCTTCCCTCCCTCCCTGCTGCTGCCCAGCTCCCACCTGGCAGAGCCACAGCAGCCTGGGTTCCTCAGTGATGCAACATGCACCTCAAAGTCAATTCCAGTCCTATATTTTAAACAAATGAATCCCTCTCCTGCCTTCTTCCCATCACTTCCAATCACTCGCACTGCGAGCTCTGTGAACGCCTCAATTCCTCCTCACTCTTCATTCTTCCAATCTATTTTTTGCCTTCCTTCCAGCCTGGAAAATGGATTTCTGTCCATTCTGTTGTCTCGGAAAGTGTCGGCACTGTGGTGCCAGCACAGACTTTTTAAATAAAGACAGCTAATTCCATTTGACTGAAGGAGAGCGACACAGACTCAAAGCCATGTTTCTGCCTTGCTTCAGGTTTGGGGAAGCTTCACTTTACAAAAAGAAAAGCAGTATTGAGTGAAATTGTCCTTGATAGTCTCCATTAATCCCTGGGAAGAATTAGCAGCAGCTTTATATTACATTCATACATCTTCTGGAAGTGAAGATTTCAGGCTTTCTGTCTTGTTCTCAGCTTTTAATAGAGACTTGACACGATCTCTTTGGACACATCATCAGCACAGGTGGCAGAATTAGTGCCCTGCTTTGTCCAGATGCTCCTCGGGGGATAAATTACAGTCCTGCAGGCAGGCAGGGTTTGGAGTCAGCATTATGGAAATAAATGCTTATATCCAGGAAGACACCAACTGCTCTAAAGAAAACGCAGCTGAAACCAGAGAGCTCATGTTAAACAAACCTTGCTGATGAGTTAATTATC
The DNA here is from genome assembly GCF_001715985.3 of Manacus vitellinus. Taxonomy (NCBI): domain Eukaryota; kingdom Metazoa; phylum Chordata; class Aves; order Passeriformes; family Pipridae; genus Manacus; species Manacus vitellinus. Next base: position 8,968,639 of record NW_021939960.1, on the reverse strand, counting down.
CCGAGAGTGGTTCTGGGTCTAATTCAGCCGTGTGCCATTTCCCTTCCATGATCAGTCCGGTCTCAGTGTGTGGGTCCTGTCTCGAGCAGAAGCATCAAAACACTGGGGTGATGCTGAAAGGAGACAAAGAGGCATTAAAGAAAAAGTCCAGAGCAGGCTGGAGGGTGAAGAACAGGGTCACGTCATTCAGGCAGGCAGCTGTCCTGCCTCTGACCCTGCCGGGCTCAGCATCCCAGTTCACACCTACAGCTGGTGCAGATAATTGTGAGCACCCATCTCCTATCCTGGGCACTGGGGAGACACCAGTGCAGGCAGTGCTGGGGGCCCAGAGCTAACCTGGGGCCAGGCCTGGAGGGTTGTCCCCTTGGGCTGGTGAAATACAACCATGTACCGCAGAGGAGCACAAAGGACAGGACTCCGGGAACACGTCGGGCGCAGGGAGCAGAACGACCCTGCGGGCACACCCAGCGCGGGACTCGAACCCGCGGCCCCCGGAGCTCAGGGAGCGGCTTGGGCTGTACCGCCCCCTGCTGGCGGCGGGCGGGACCGCCCGGGGACCCGGAGCCCGAGCCGGGACCGGGACCGGGACCCCCCCACGGGCCCCGGTGGCGATGGGAAGGGGCGCACGGGGTCAGGGCAGGGCGGCAGGAGGGCTCTGCTGAAGCAGTTGGGGTTTTTGGAGCTGGAACGGAAAACGCACTGGTTGGGAAGGTTCCACAGAAAATCAAAGGCACGCAGGGGATAATGCTCCTTCAAGCGACTCTTGGTTGGGCAGATCCGTTCCTTTGCAACAAATGCAATAGAGACAAAATAGAGAGGGAACATCTAATTCCCCTTTCACTCTGAAGAGTGATTTGACACGTACCTGACATGTGTCAAGGAATGCAGACTCAGCCCCGTAGCCAGGGCCGAGTACTTCACACTGCAGAGTGACAGATACACGCTCAGAGTGATGGGGACAGACTTTTTAGCAGGACTTGTTGCAATAGGACAAGGGGTAACAGCTTTAAACCAAAAGAGGGAAGATTTAGACTAGAGATAAGGAAGAAGGTTTTTACAACGAGGTCGGTAAAACACTGGCACAGGTTGACCAGAGATGTGCCAGCCCCATCCCTGAAAGTGCTCAAGGCCAGGGTGGAGTCAAAAATGTCCCTGCCCATGGCAAGGGGGTTGGACTAGATGACTTCGAAAGGTCCCTTCCAACCCAAACTGTTCTATGATTCTAAGTTATAAAAAACAACAACAACAACAACAACAAAAAAAACCCACCAAAAAAACTGGTTCAAGGCCAATTTCACTCATTGACACAGTGAAAACAAGACTTTGATAGCACAGATTGATCCATTAACAACATCCACTAATGAGCTCCTCAGCAGAGCTCCTCACGTGCACAATGGGATGCACTCACCAGCACAGACATGCCAAAGGGGCCTGGACACCTGTGAGCGCTGCAGGAAAGCACCTCACACCCCTCCCTTGCACAGCAGCAAGAAACGAGTCAGGGTTTAAAAACTCACTACAATACCAATTAAAACCTCAATAAGGTTCCACGCTTGCTTTTGGCATACTAACATTGAGCAAGAGAGACCCTTCGTAAACATTTGAGGGCACAGGGGCTTTACAACTGGAATTTGCACATGAAATCACCGCCTGCTCTGCCGAGGTGTTTTATCTGGATTGCCCCAATACCCAAACACCAAACCACAGCATCCTCCCAAATGAAGAATGGGATTATTCAAGGCATCACCAGGCTCTGGTAATTTCCAGAGGCCTCTCCTGACTGGGGATGCTCAGACCATAAATAATCACTGCACAGTTTTGCTGCCACCGATATTTTCTTGCCCGAGGCAGCCACTCTCCATCCTGCCTCCGAGATAAGGCTGGGGAGTTTCACAGGGTTTGGGTGCTTTGAGTGGAATCTTCTCAACATCAAAGTCCCAGTAGGGTTTTTAGTGAGGCTTTAGAACCAAATTGAGGATTTTTAACGTGCCATACAGCACCCAGCATCAAAGCGACAGCGTCTGCAGGGACCTGCTGTTAACAAAGCCACCGACAGCATGGAAATACAGCTGAACTAAACAGCTTTATCACCAGCATTTTGAGCAACTTTTATGTACAGGAGATGAGCACCCTGGAGGTTTACTCCGAGCAGAGAGTCTGAATAAAAAAACTGACTTCCCTATTTGCCATGTAAAATTAGCCAGATAGAAATGAGGACTTGAGAACCTTCGAGCTTGTGCTGCGCAGCTCGGTATAAATATTCTCATTGAATTATGACACTCTGCAGCCCTCACACACAGAATCAAGGTCATCGCCAGCAGTTGGCAGGAGAGCTCTGCTATTTCAGGATACAATTGGTTTTTCTTTTCCAGCAGAAGTTATTGTAAGCAGGGGCTAGCGGGGCTGTCAGGGGAGGGGCCGTGTTCGACATGGCCACGGGCAACAGCAGCACTGCTGCATGGAAAACACGGCTGTGCTGCTCAGGAAACAAACCCGTGCTGCTCAGGCTCGGCCTCTGGTAACACCAGCAACCTGCAAATCCTTCTCTCCTGTGGCTCATTCCTCCCCAGGAGCCAGAGCACCAAATTCTCCACGTGCCCCCCACAGCCGGCTCATGGTGGAACCCCAACACCAGGGTGATGGTGCTGCCTTGGCTGAGTGATGGCGATGGGGAGGGCAGCGACTGCACCTCCACCACAGCCAAGAGCACGGGTTTGGCAGCCAAACCCAGCTCCCACAGAGGAGTCCAGCCCTGCTCCTGCAGCGTGAGCTGGAACACTCTCCACAGCACAAGCTGCTTTTCTGAGAGCTGGAGCAAATATACCTTTTCCGCCAGTTACCTCTGTTTTTTAGAAAATAAGGAAGACAAGCAAGGGCAAAGCAACGTGGCTGTGACAGAGTGGGATCCACGGCTCCCCTCTGCAGCACTCCACACCAAACAGAGGTGAAACACCTGCTACCTCACCCAGGTGAGTGGGGATCAAGGACATAACACAGCAATACAGTGACAGCTTCAGAGCCACAGGATTCTAATCCATTTTTGCCAAGCCCTGATGCAAGGAGGAGATAAGACATCTTGAGACTAAATTTTCCGAGGAGAAAAGCAGAATCCTGATTAGATGCTTGTCCCTGTCAAAGAAAACACATGCCCAGCCCCACACTGCAATGCTCTGCCTTCCCACCCCTTTCCCTATTTTCTTTTTTATTTTTAAAGTAACAGCCTCCAGCACCTTTTCAGAGCAGCAGGCACCTTCCCTGCACATGCCGTGACCCCACTGCTGAACGTTACACTGATTCCATTTGTGCAAAGCAGCAGGTCTGAATTCAAAGGCTTTGGGAAGCCTCTCACCAGCCACCCTGTTTGGCCAACAGCAGATATCTGCTGTACACCAGGGCTGGGTGGGCACAGGGCTCCCAGCTGCCACACAGATGAGAAAATCAAGCTAATATTATTAAGTTAATGCCAGCCCTGGGTGCCTCCACCAGCGATCAAAGCCACCTTTGGATTCACCGGCATGCAGTGACTTGTAAAAGGCTGAGCTGAAACAGTATTTCATGGCTTGAATTGCTTCAAATCCCCCAGGAACAAGTGTCAGGGCTTTCAATAGCTATAGTGCTAATAATAAAACAGGGACCTCTTCCAGTATCACAGCACAAACAGTAGTTATTTCTCTCTCAAAGCTTTGATTCCTAAAACCCTTCTTACATTCAGTTTGACATCAAAACACCCATCTCATTCACTCAGGCTGCCACAGGAGAGTTGTGTGCCGCTATTAGAAATAGCCCTGAGGTGAATTAAGAACAGCCTGTAATGATGTTCCACTACAGCAACTTTATTTCTACCAAACCAAATAAATGAGCAATATTTTATCTGATGTGCTTTGGCTCGGCAGAGAGCGGCAGCTGCTCCCCATATGATTTATTGAATGGATGTTTTCTAAATAGCCAAAGCCGGGCTCTGAAGCCAGCCACAAAATTTCACATTCCCTAATAGCTGAGCAGAGATAGAAGAGGGACATTCAGGTTCTGGATAGTGGCAAGTTTGGGCATGAACCATTTTATTTGCAATTTTCCCCCCTATAAACAGAATGTGCGTGCAAGAAGCTGTATAAAAAAAAAAAACAACTATAAATATGGATGCTCAACAACTGGCAGCAATGATACAGGGCACAGACAAACCTCTCACTCTACAGCTGCAGAAGCAACACAGTCCAGCACAGTCAGGGGAGCTTTGGCTGTTCAGAGGCACCGAGTGTTGCCAGGAGAATGGGATGGAGGTAAGGAAAGGGTAGAGGGGGCAAGGAAAGATGGACCTTGGTGTGTCTTTGGGAGTGATACAAGCAGCACATCCCAGCACTGCAGCCACACTGGGGTGAGGCACCATCGCCCCAGAGCAGCAGCCCTGGCACTGCAGTGAGAGAAAGGAAATAAAGAAATCACATAAGCACCAGCCCTCCAGCAAGCAGGACTGCAGCAAGCACAGCTAAAGCGGGATCTGGGGCTTCTGGAGAACTGGCAAGAGGAAATGGATGTTCACATCAGCAATTAAAACGTGGGGTGTTCTGCCAAAGGACATCACCGAAGCCAAGAAGTTAATGAGATGCAAAACAGGTTGGGACACTCACACTAAGGACACAGGGAGTAACACATTTCATGGAAAACACACTTCATTGGGCTCTGACTCCAGCTCCCAGAGACTCCAACACCAGAAGAGTGAGGGCAGGCAGGTGGGTGCTTTTACATGCCCTGCAAAGTGCTGGTGCCTCTGAAGGGCCTGACAGCAAGAGCTGCCAGCAAGGAGCAACAGTCCCAATGGATGGAGGTGATCTAATCAGGGTATTTTAATTCTTTTAATGCCAGAGCCAAGGGAAAAGCTGACAAAGGCAGAGCAAAATCCTGACTGGGCAGCAAGTGCCCGGCATGGGCAGTGCTGGGATTCCTGTCCTGAGAGAGGAAAAGCACCCCAATATTTATAGCCTGAGGAATGCCAAGCACTCGATTCCACACTGGCTGAATGTTTGCTCTGGGAGCAGAACCGGGAGCGAGGGATGAGGGAGTGAAGGGCCTGCCAGGGTGATGGAGCGAGGGGCCCCCCAGACCATGGTGAAGAGACACCAGTCTCAGGAGTTCCCATCTGTGGAACTGCTGGTTAAACACACCCAGGCTGGGGGAAAGCTCCAGAGCTCTGCTTTGTTGGTGTTAGTCAGCACATCAGCCCTGTCTGATGAAACGTCAGGGAAGCCTTAAGGGAAAACAGATTAAAACCTTCACAAAAAGCTCACAAAGGCTTGTCCTGATGCCAGTTCAAGTCCCTGTCAGCAGATTCCCAAACCAAAGCAGCCTTTGATGCCAGCTGGGCACACATTCCCCACAATATTTCACTCCAAGGCTATAAAAACAACAACAAAAAGAATTTCTCTGATACTTTGCCCTTGACTAATGTGCACTTACTGAAATAAATAACCACCTGGTCTTGCCATTGAAGAGCAGCACAAACATTGCCACAAGCAGATTATTGACCAGAAGTACAGAAGCCAAGTTATAAACAGGTTCATAATTCAATAAACAGAACTGTAAAGCATTTCCAAACAGACCATACAAACCTCACTCTACCTGCACTCCAACAAAGGAAGTCAAATACCTATTTATGAGATTCTAACTCCCTATTTTCTATGCCATTCAACACAAAGAAGGAAAAGAATCAAGATAAAGAGAAGGCATATTTTAGCTGTTCAGGATTTATTCGTTCAATTTACATTTGAATCAATTATCCAGGCGAAGCTCGAACACTGTCAGCCGTGATTTAGGTGGCTGAACACACATCATAAATAGTGCAGCATTCAAGTCATATAATCCATGCCTGGCGTTCCTGGATCACTCCATGAGCAGGAAGAACATCCCGACCCGCAGCGTGCCGTTATTTCCGAGTAGGAGCGTGTGCTTGGCTCCAGCTCAGAACAGAGCCTCCAAAACCTCTCAAACAAAGCCCTGGCTGACATCCAGCCCGGTGGATTAGGGATAAACCCCTGGAAGGCTGGGCCAAGCCCCCAGCTCGGACAGCTCTGAGCACCAGCTGGAGGGACAGGAGGGCAGGGTAGGAACCCGCCTGGCTGAGCTGGACATTTGTCCCCCACTCAAGGAGCATCGAGGTCATTGATGGCTCCCGGGATGGGAGAGCCCCTTGCTCGTGCTGTGCCCGCAGCAAACAGCACAGGGCACAGCTGCCTCTTTTGGGTTGTGACAACTCACCCTGTGCCTCAGGATTTCCTTTCCCTGGTGGCTGTCACAGCACACAGTGCATCTCTCTGAAAAAAAAAAAAAAAAGAAAAAAAGCAGATGAAAAAAACTTCAACTAATTTCACAGCCACAGAGCAATCCTCTCCCCTGCTCAGCTTTTCTCTAGTAGAACATATCTACGCTGCACTAGAGTTTAGCCTTGAACCAATTCAGGAAGGGAGACAAAGAATTATGGAGCCATGTATCCCATTAGCATCCAAATGCAGCTGTGGAGGCAAGGGGTTTTTCCAGAGATAAGGTGTTTTTGAAACAGTACCAGGGGGAGGAAAAATTTCTTTTATGAAACACATTTTTCACAGACCTGAAATCCGCAGCGCGTTATAAAACTGAATTTGTTGATGTTGTTTTTGCTTTACAGCATTAATCACTAAAGGCTTGCTTGGGTGGGCAGGAAAAATCCATTTCCCATTGTATTAACTTCACATCATTTTAGAAGCCTTTCAAGGCCCACATAAATGCAAGTAAACACCCCCAATTCTGGTTGGTCCTGCACTGGTTGAGAGCACTGGTCAGACAAGAAAGCACTTAAATTCTGACAGCTCCATCACCCAATACTTGGTTTAAATGAGCATTCCCTGGACACTGTTTTCTCTGGGACATAGAACAAGATGAGATTCACCCTTTGTCCCAGAGGATTACCTGTGCAGGGGGGCAGCAAATGCCTGTCCTGGGATCCTGAGCATTGGGATTTTTCCAGCTTTGAGATTCCACGAATCAACAAAGACCTCACACCCTTGGCCTGCCCTGTCTCCCCATTAAGGTTTCATGAGAACAGTACACAAGGTGAAGGGAAGTGCCAGGAAGGTTCAGTGCAGATATTTGACAAATCTCTTTTGTATTTGCTAAAGCAGATGTGCAGTTAAAACACAGGATTGTTACCCCAGTGACAACATGCTCCTTTTAGTCAATTCTTAGCAAAATTACCTTATTTCAGTGTGAAGGAACAGATGGATTTGGTGCATAATCTGGAGATAAACAGACCCAGGTCAGGTGTAGGCAGAAACACAATTCAGAGCTTTGGAATTTTACTGTTCGTTCCCCCAGACAACCACATCTTCATACAATATATATAAATATTGCTTTGGCACATGAACAGCACAGCCTAGGAGCCAAACTGATGGTTGTGGATATGGGAGGTTTGTTATGCCCAGCTTGCCTTTTAGGAATCAAAACAAATGCAGTGTGCAATTGCTTCAGCAAAAACAGGCACTTGGACTGTTCCAGAAGGGGGAGAAAACACAAAAACCAACCCAACCAAAAAACAACAAGAACAAAAGAAACAAAACAAAACAAACAAACAAAAACAAAACAAAAACACAAAAACACAAAACCAAACCAAACCAACAAACAAAAAACAACAAAAAATACCCCCAAAAAACCAACTCTTGGCTTGTATAATTTGGATTTTGAGTAAGGAGCAATCAGGAAAGAAACATCCCCATGGACTTGCAGCTGATTTCCAGAACAAAAGCTCCCAAGGGACCCTGAAGGAGGTTCATCTGAAAAACAGAAGATGACCTTCTAGGAGAGTCACGAGAACACATTGCTGCAATCCTGCCCCCTGTCATCTAGTAGGAAAGGGATTTCTGCTAGGAAGGCTTTGCACATCATTGCCACGTTAGCAGGAGCTGGTGTGAAAGCTGTTCTGGCGCTGTCACAGCTCTACCCCAGCCGATCTCACGCAGCTGCTGCAGAAACTGTCAAGAAACTGGTGTGAAACTTCAGCCTCGCCACAGACACTGAGCTCACATTTACCTCCCGAGGCATTTCAGAGGAGTAATTACGGGTGGCTCGGGCACACGTGCCTTTCCCTTTCTCAAATGCAATTACAGCTGCAGAGAAACAGAAGGAGATTTATGGAGGAAACACCAGCAGAATCAATATATCAGCCCAGGTGGAAGAGCATGATTTTGAGCTGCTGCTGAACTACACTAAACCACCTAAATTAACTTAATTAGGTGTCAAAACAAGTTTACCTGATATATAAAAGACATTTGTTTAAAAAAAAAAAAAAATCTCAGTACAATTTAAAAAAAGCAGGCTTGGCTCCCAATCAACACAGCTCCTCTCCTGAACTTTTAAAGACTTCATGTGCCATGAAGCACAAGCCACCTCTTACAGCATTTTATAGCTCATCTCGAATTTATATTTACATAACTGGGATCAGCAATTTACAGACAAAAACAAATCAGAAACAACAGCCAACAACTGACTGCAGAGAAAACAGGGAGACAGTTTAGGATAAAAGCTGCTAACCTTTACATGCCTAAGCTTCAGTAGTGCCACAATTAGCTGTTCACACATTTGACTGGAGACAGCCACGGCAGAAGACATTTTATATATATATATATATTATATATATATATATATATATTTAAAGCTTTGTCCATGCCCTCCTTCCTCCTTTCCCATAAATTTTTCTCTTCCCATACATTTAGGGCAGCATTTAAAAACAGAGTAATTTCTCCAAATAATCAGTGAACTCTCCCACCACGGTACGCTCTGTCCTGAAGCTTTTCACAGATGTGTGTGCAGCTGGAACAGGCACACTGCAAAGGGGATGCCCACAGGGTTACAGCCCATAACAAACACCCAACAGATCGGGAAAGCACCAGGGCACCTCCCCACCAGCACCATCGGGGGCACAAGGACACTGAGAAGGAGCATCACTTAGAATTTCTATGGTACAGCAACTCCTATGCCCAGTGGAGAAGCAGCCTGAAACATGAGAATGTTATTGCATTCCAGGCTCAGAGATTTAAGCCTAAGTCAGGGAAAAACCCAGGCCTAATTGTTTTTCCTTTAGAGGTGGCAGGTTCTTACCCCTGCTGTCACACATCGTTTCAGAGATGCTGTTGTTCATTAGCAGAGCAGGACCGAGCAGAGATCTCCTCCTCCTGCAGAGCAGGAGGGCACAGAGGGGAACACAGACTGCTCGGGAGGGTTCAAGGTGTGATGCACCTACAGCTCACCCTGCTCCCACAGGGACCTGCCCGCTGCAGCCCCGGGGAGGTGACAAGCTCACGGCCAAGGAGGCAAAACAGGCTGCTGCCCTGTTTCAGCAGCAGGGCTTTGCAAAAGGAAGATGTGCTCCACGTCTACATCATGGAGCTGAGCGAGAAAAATCCCTTTTTCCCGTCCTCGTGGCCCCAGGGAAAGTCATTAGAAATGAGCTGTGCCTTGGTTTGTAACTCCAACGGGATGATGTTGTTGCTTAACGTGCTTCCACACTTGCATCAATACTGCTGCAGACAAAATGAAATTACTGTGGAACAAAATAAACCATTAGCAGACAAGAGCAATTAGAGAAATAAGAGAGCAGATCATCAGGAGACGATTGGAACCCAATTTTATGTTTTTAAGTGCTGCCTCAGGAGAGGGCAGCCTCAGCAAGCAGATGGACCCTACTCTTCCCCCATGAGTAGGGAGCACACAAACCACAACAAACTCCATTTCAAGGCTCTCCTGACCAGCCAAGATCACAGGCAAAGGCTGGTCCAAACCCTTGCCAAGAGCTGCTGCCAAACCCAGGGTCCAGACCCGAGGAAATCCCAGCTGCCAGCCGCACCACCAGCACTGCCAGTGCATGTTCCTCCTAAGGTCCATGCACAAGAGTCGGATCCCAGCTTTTCTCTAGAATAATCCACCCAACATCAGTGATTCAGGGACTGAAACAGTTTACAAGGCCATTCCCAGCTGCTATTTGAAGTACAATTTTAAGCAGCACGAGTCTTTATTTTTTTACCTAACACGCTCAGGTCTGTACAGGGAACACTCCCTCATGGAGGGTGGAAGCCAGAGGTCCTTCCCTCAGGCACCTACTGCAAAATGCAGCCCTGGCAGGAGCTGCTCACACAGCAGCCACCCCACAGACATTCTGGGTGTGCCTCGTAAAACCCACCCACCCTGCTCCTCTGGGCGGTTGTTACATCATGTGCTGTTATGATCCTCGGTCCCCCAAATCATGAAGGAAAGATCATTATGTACAAAACATTCATAATAAACACAGCCGACGCTGTAAAATACTAAGGACCTTGCCCTGCTGCTTTACTCTTACCTCTAATGATGAGAAAAATGTACTCAGGGAAGAGAAGGGGAGTGATGAGACCTGTACACAAACACCCCCACAGCACAAAAGCCGAGGAATGCAAGAGATCAGGAAAATGCGCCAAAATGTTAGGAAAAGTAGAATGCAAGGCCCGTGAATTAATGGATTCATGCACCTTACCAGAGGCATCTCTTGGGCCCCTCTTCCTCCAGGCAAACGAGGTCACCTGCAGATCTCCCTGGCTTCACCACCAAGCCAAAGTCCTGCCTTCTCCCAGTAAAATGAGCAAATAAGGATGAATTAATAAAACACCAAGGCACACTGTACTGTACACAGCATTGTTCCACCACTTGTGTTTACCTTCGTGTTCAACACACGCAGTAAAGCTCAGGCTTAGATTAGAAAAAGCAACATCAATGTCTTCTTTACGGTCATGCCTTTATTTCCTTACTACCACACAGGCGAGCTGGACTCCCAGGGTGACACCTGCCCATCCAAAAGCTGTCCCTCTGTGCCTTGCTGGGGAAGCTGCTCCCCTTTCCCCTGCACTGCCCCTTTTCAAGCTGCAATCCAAGCCTTGTTGGTGATGGAGTGGAAGCTGCCACATGTTTTAGCTTTCCTAATTGTCCCCTACGGTCTACTAAGTGTAATTACCAAATAATGTCTGTGAACACGACTGTGTCCTTGGCAATTAGGGCCACCAGCCCCCAGTGTCTCCTGCTGCAGGTCCCTGGCCACCCACCCTCATCATCTCACAGGCGTGAGCAGAACAGCACCAAACACTCCACCTTCCTCTAACCAGAGCTGGTGACAGGCAGCTGCCCAGGATTTTAGGCAATAAAAGTAACAAACTGTCGGTGTTCTAAGGATCAAGTGCTCAGAGGAAGGATGATGAGCCTGTACAATGGTGTGTTTGCACTTCACACCAGCTGCTGTCCTGTACAAATGTGTCTGGCCAGATCTGCTCCCCACTGCCCTGAGTCTTACCTGTGGCCCCATCCTGCTCCAGAGCCAGTGGCACAGGATGGAGCTGTGGCAGAACCGCTCTCACCACCTGCAATGCCACAGGACCAAAAAGGAGGGGCAGAAAGCCAGAGGAGACTATAAAGGAGACATTTTAACCATTGATAAAAATAACAAAGCTCATGCATCCTTTTCTTGCTCTCACACCCCTGCTCTTTCTGTCAATCCTGTACCTGCCCCCAACAGATTTCCCTCTCAGACTGGGGGCACTGACATGTCCACACAGTCTGTCAGCTCTCAGCAACCTGCTCAGCCAGTTCTCCATGAGCTCGGTTTTCATCCTTGGTGTTTTTAAATGATCTATTTCAAGAAACTTCTCTGCTTTCACTGGCAGTCCGGGCACACCCACACCAGGCACCTGAAAACCCAGCCAAGACAGGGCAAGGCTGGTGTGGCTCCTGCCCGATGGTTCTGGCATCCTGCAAGGGGAACACCCTCTGGGAATGGTCTGCTGGTGATGGGAGCTCCAGAAACCTGCCCCACCTGTGCCCTGGGCTCGGGAGCCTGGGCAGGGTACATTCACCAACAGTTACAATGATTGTAAACACAAAGATTGGCTTTAAATACTCCTGGTCAAAAATGACAACATGAGGTGACAAGAATTACAGCATTTTCACACTGATTTTAATTGTATTTTGGCCAGGCTGAAGTTAATTTTTACTTGCTATAACTCCATAATTTAAGTATCTGACCCTAAAATTATGCTGAACACAAGATTTGTTTGCTCAAGAGCACAGATTTCACATCATCTTAGGAGATCAAAAGCTAGAGGCCAAAATAACTAAGTCTTTGGGGACATGGCAATTAAAAATAAACAGAGATAAATATTTATGTGTTTCTTTTCTTTTCTTTTCAAAACCTATTGTAAGATCTGTCAGAGAAAAGGGCTGCTCCTGCCTTGTTTCAGTGCTTCCAGTTCCTTCACAAGCCCTGGATCTGTTGGCGCCTCACCTGGGCTCCAGTCCTACTCCTGAGCTCCCACAACTGACCAAAGACTACAAGTGTTTAAGAATTAAACCCTTTTGGTAGGAGCCAGGCTTCCTCACACACTTTCAAATAAGAATATACGGAGTACAAACAAACCACGGGTTAATTATAAACCTGGTCATAGCAGCTAAGAAAACACTGGAAGGTAAATATCTGCTCAGGTGAGATTATTCTGCCACAGAACCAAGGTCCTACTCCACAAAAGGCCAGCTCACATTAACAGGGGAGTGTTCCATGGGGTTGTACCTGCCTATCTCCTCGAGAGCTTCCGCTGCCTGACACTGCAGCTGCTGCTGAAGTAATGTTAAGCCTGAGACTTTTTATATACAAAATGTGAGATATGACCCTCCAAGAGTTCAGGAGCTTTGAAGGGACCAGGAATGAAATCCAACCACGGGCAATCTGGATAAAATAAAACGAATTCGCGAAGATTTTCACTAAGGACAAGCTCGACAATTTATGGGGGTTCTTGTCAGTTTACCCTTTGTGACTTTAGGAAATCGAAAGGAAGTTACAGGGGGGAGGGTGGAGAGAAAAGGAAAAAAAAAAAAGAAAAAAGGGGACTTTCATTGCTTCAAGGATGTGGACAGCAATAACAAACCGTTGTAGAGTTCAGCAGTTCACAGCAAATATTAGATCAAAATTTATGACTCTCAGGCACAGCGTGGATCAGCTGAGCGTGGTCTTGTTTAGAGATTTATCTGATATAAAGTCAGGAACCTCCTGAACCATATTTCTGATTTCAATGCAGGTGAGTACCGGAGTTTAGTTTCCTCCTGAAGATACTCTAATTCTCCTTAATGCCCAGACAGGAAGATGCACCCATAGCCGTGGTCTGGGCACCTGCACTCCCCTGAGCCATGCTCTGCTCAGAGCCTGCCCAGGAGCCCTCCTTCCTCATACACTGATGAAGCACAACTGCAGCCTTCCTCAGCACTGAGGATGAGGATGGTCATGTCAGGATTTTGCTCACATTTCTGTTGCAAAATCACCTAGAAGGGAGGGCACAGTGACTCATGTACTGTCTGCTCTCCTTCCTCTGTGCCCAGCATGTGGGCGGCAAGCACAGGACCAACACTTCCCACCTTTTGTGCTGCTGCTTCATCAGTCCTCAGATCTTTCTGCCAGTTTTGCTCGTTTTGTTTTTGCTAAAACTTAAAATTTTAGCAGCAGCTCTCTGGGTCTTGAGAGAATCAGCTCTTATCTTGACATTTTCACCTTCTGCTGGTGAGGTTTTCTGCAAATGTCAGAAGCATCATCACATTCCTAAAGCTCCTACTCTTCAAATCACACCCCATGGACCATTACAGTCCTGCTTTTATCTGAAGTACATTCAACACGTTTGAAGTCTGACAGCACTTCTTGAGGGGCATTACTTCTTTTCAAGATTAAGCACAAGAGAATGTCATGCAAAGGCAGATTCTGTGGCAACTTTACTAAGATATAAAATAATCAGAATTAGAAAGTTACACTGTTGTCCAAGACAAGGCAGAGAGAGAAGCAAGGGCACCAGGAGGTGATGCTTCCTCATTTCTAAAAGAATCTGTTCCTTGGGAGCAGGATTCATGGAGAAGCAGCAATAGTGCTTGGAGAGTGAGCAGAGTTTGGACCGAGCCTGATTTCACTCCAGCTTTTACCCAAAGCCCAGAACAATGCTGGCCTGATGTCCTTTGGCTTGGGCAGTGTCTTCTCCTTTGGGCTGGAAAGCAAGATGCCAAGTCTGCAGAAGGAAAACAGGAAATGGGATTCCCTCCAGCACCTTGAGGCGCCGCTGAAGCCTGGCTGTGTGAGCCCACCCAGCACATGTTCCTCCCATCAGCTGCGCTCGCAGCTCACACAAAAACTTTCTGTTTCTTTTGCATATTTCTCATGGATTCCTCTGGATTCTCAGTAACTGTCTGACCACTGGAAATAAGTCATGTTTCACCATGAAAGCCTCTATTGTTTTTTTTCTTCTATCTTTCAGCATGCTGCATGAAATACCATTCATTGGCTCCAAGAGCACCGAGACAAACAGCATCCACCACTAGAAGCACTTGGAAAAGTCAAATCACTTGTTTAGGGACACTCCTGGCAGGATGGCTGCCACGTTTCCATCGGAGTCAACTTCTAATGGTTCCACTGGGAACTGGGCAGAGCCATCAGCTCAGCACAGAATAAGCTCCACATCCAAGCAATATTCATTAGAATACCAAGAAGATTAAATCCCCCACCTACTTCCCTCAAAATCAACTGCTTTGAGAAACTTGGGGCAAAGAGCATGATGCATTTGCAAACAACCACCCCACTCAGGTGCTGGCAGTGCCTCTGGAAGCTGGAAGAGATTCTGAGCATCAACATGTAAATCAGAGCACTGAGTCATGATCAGAGCTTTAATCTAAATTTGTTCCGTTGATGTGGCAGGAGATTTGTTCCACATCAAGCTGTTTATGTTATGATGTGCAAGTGAGTAGATTTAGCTCATGTTTCAGTCAGCTAGAAGTCAGAGTATTTCTTAGAAACATGGTCCATTTAATTCTGCTTGTTTTTTACTGCTGGAACACTATTAATATGCATACTGCCTTTATTTGGATAGCTTTCCCATAACTCTCCAACTACTTTGTAGTGGGCACTTCTCCAAAACTGTAATACCTCTACAAATATTCACTGTGGTCCCAGCCCAGGGAAGACCAGAGAGTGCCTGGACTGCAAAACTGTGATAAAGCAAGCATAATGTAGCAAAGCCCATCTCCATGTGTTAATTAGCACTGATGAGAAACAAATTTAACTTTTTTCAAATCTCCTAAGCAAGCGTAAGTGTAATTTGATGAGCTGGACAACGTGTAATTGGAGTGTCTGAATCAACCAAAGCCTTTACCAGAACTGGTGACATCCCAGCCCAGTGAGGGAGGGAGCAGGGACCTGTGCACACCCAGGTCTGGGACGAGTGTGTGCCATCAGAACTGGGGTGATGTCACCACAGACCTGATTCCAACAGGAGATCAGCTCACCCCGTGCTAACAAAGGATGCCTTGGCATCCCTGACAGATCATGAGCCTGGGGCTCAGGTGAGCTGTTCCCAGGAGGAGAGGGGCCATCCAGATCCCATCAGCTGCACACCAGCTCTTTATAACATATGACTGTAGAACTATTCATTATACAAATCCACAAATGTGGACAAAGAGCAAGCCCATCACTGGCTCTGGCTGGAGACAGGCTGTGATAACCATCAGACAGGTGCAGTAGCAGGATAACTGGATTAGGAGATCCGTAAATATGGCTTGTTGGGATTGAAGACTGTTACAATTTTAAAAGAGAAAGGAAACAATGCCTTAAGGGCATCTGCAGTGCCGTGAGAGGAGGGAGAAGCTGTTAAAGCTGAGCACGTTCCGAAATACTGGTCAGGCAGAGTCTAAATCATTATCTCCTTGCAGGCACGCACTGAGAAGGATTTTTCCTCTCGTCCATGTCCCTCTCCCACCAGGAAGGTGGGGCACATGAAGTTGTCTACTGTAGTGGAACCATCATCAACAACAGGACAATGATTCACCAACATATTCCTGCCAGGAATTATTTGCAGACAAAAACGATCCATCAGGTACAGCCCAGAAAAATCGCATTAACATGCAACAAACATTGCGAGGCCAAAAAGACGTGGAATCAAGAGGCAGAAAAACTCTAATTGCATGAAGGCTGCTTAATTATTTTTAAGGTTACGAGAGAAGCCCTGACAATACAGGTTCAATACAGCAGACTTTGCAGGAATTTCTATCAATCCTATCACAATTCCGCCCTCCTACTGGAGCAGTACAGCCATGAATGCTGACCAGCATCAACCAGCTGATTAAGACACAAATCTCAATATTACTAATAAAACAGCAAGTGTCAGAAATAATAGCCACTATGAGCATGTACAGTTTCAGCTGCAGAATGGAGAAAAAAGAACTTTTATGGTATCTTGCCCATAAATTCATCTCTGGGGAACTATCAAAACAGAGGATGCCTTTCTCTAAAGCAATCACTGATGGCCTACCAGCACAGAAAATATCCAGCTCTGCATGACAATGACAGTGGTGCGTGAGCCAGGCAGCAGATCCTCAGCCAAGGCTGTGTGGGACAGGTCTGTGTGTCTGACAGGCTGCAAGGAGGAGACAAATTCCAGGGCAACCAAAGAAGGCACAAAAGAGAAAGGTATAGAAAAAATCAGAGAATATTAAAGAGGAGAGATTGGATTTAAAAACAGCAGGACAAAGAAGGGAAAAGAGGAGAGACTTTTATAAAAGTATCCAAACTTTGAACCTCTGCAAAGGTCACAGGCAGAAATTCCTGACCTAAACAGATTTAGACATTATCGATTAGATCCATATCCAGGTAAAACAAGATTTCAGAAGAGCAAAAGCCATTGCTGGCCTTCATTCCATGCAAAGTCAGTGCTACATGCAAGTGCTATGCAAACCCTTCACTCTGATCCCAGAAGGAAAACCAGAAAAACCTGGCACAGAGCTGGTCCCTTCACTCCTTTTGGAGGAATAAGGGAGGAAGAGGAAACCTCCTTTTGCAGTGGGAGGCAGTAGGATTTTGGAAGCTGTTAAAGACTGCAAGAAGGAAAGACAAAGATCCATGATCTCATGATCCATACAGAAAAGGCAGCAGTGAAAAAGATGTGGAAAGGGCAGCTCAGGAGAGGGACACAGTGTTGCTCCTCCCGCAAGCAGGAAGAACTGGGAAGCACAAGTCAAGTGCAACTGCTCTTCCTACAATCCCTCAGACAGCAGAGAAGCCAGCACTTGGCTCTGACAAGTCAGTGATTTACAACCTAAAATCAGAGTCCTAATAGAAAAATAACATCCTGTCAGTGTAAGTGATGGTGCTTGCAGAGACCTGCCAGGCT
Source organism: Manacus vitellinus (assembly GCF_001715985.3). Taxonomy (NCBI): domain Eukaryota; kingdom Metazoa; phylum Chordata; class Aves; order Passeriformes; family Pipridae; genus Manacus; species Manacus vitellinus. The sequence goes on along the minus strand of NW_021939960.1, from coordinate 8,951,414 downwards.
CCTGGAGCAGCTGCTCACCACGACCTGCCAAGGAGTGGGAATGACCAGCAGAAAATGGGCTGTTCTGCCAGAAGGGATGGGGGATTTCACTGTTTTACCATTCCTGGATATCCCCCTGAGCAGGGAGCTCAGACACCCAGCAGTGCTCTCCAGGTCAGCAGCACCTGGTACTCTGATGGAAGAAACACAGTTTTCTGCTAAAAACTAGAATACTGGTGAAAAATTAGGTGAATGCTGTGAGCACAAGAGGAGAAGGAGGCACAGGGCCAACTAATTAAACACCGAGATCAAAATTTAACTTTTAAAAGGGGCCCAGACAAGAAGCTCACACCTTAGCCATGTACCAAAATGCCTGGAAATTAGTATCTCCCTGTACTAGAGAAAATTGCTTTGCAAACAGAAAATGCATTTCTAAAAGAAACCTCTTTTGGCCTGATCTCCTCCATTCCCTTGCCATGGAGCACACAGGAGGGATGGCTGAGGAGCAGCTCTGACCCTGCAGCACCATCCCAGGTTTGCTCAGTTCCTGGGAAAACTAACACAAGCCAACCGTGGTTTGAAAGGATCCAGGCATGTGGATTAACAGCAGCAACAGGCCCCCAAAGAAACAGTTCAAACAACCAAATTCCAAATATTTGTAAGTAGTCAAGAATTTGCAAGCCTCTCATGGGCTGAAATTCCCTCATATGCAAAGCTTCTGTGCAAATAACAAAACAAACCCCCAAAATTCCGCAGAGATGACCCAGGTTAATCCCACCCTATAAATCCTTCCCTGAAAGCCGTACACAAACCCCGGGCTGGTCACAGCACAAAGCAAAGCCCAACATTACCACCTGGTGGAAATCCTCTTCTGCTACAGCACACAAGCAGAAAAACCACTAAATTGATTCAGTTTTAGGCAGTGTCAGAGTGTTACACCAGCCTCGAGCTCAGTCCTGCACACCGAGGGACCACCAGCAGCTGTGGGTTTAAAACCCACAAGTTTGGCAGCACAGCAAAATTACTTTCTCTGGGAGAAAGGCAATGAGCCCACATGCAGAGCAGTCTCCACATGCCCACACTGTTTCCCTTGATTTCATCTATAGATGCCAGAGAATATGCCTGATAAGGATTTTATTTTTTTTCAGTAAGATAAGACAAAATTTACAGATTGATAAATTGTGACAGCCACAGAAGACTCAGTGTTACCCTAAACACCAACATCAAACCCAGCCATTTAGGAGCCCAGGTGTCAGCAATAGGGATTTTGGACTCTTTGAAGCAATAATTTAATACTCACATCTTTTGTTATTGCCAAATTGTTTGAACCCCCTGTTGCAGAGAGCCCCAATTCCCAGGCAGACGTTGTTCAGCCTGCATTGCTGAACAGCAGAGCACAGCCCAAAGAGGAAAAACAGGGAGGAAAGAGTGACTGCTGAGGCTGAGAAAAACAGCACAAACAATCCAGCTGTAGCCAAAAAAAAAATAAAGAGGTCATATGTCCCTCAACTTTATAGCAGCCCAGACACAGAACCCTCTTCGGGCAATCTCCAGCCTGCTGAACGGTGACCACGGGGCTCTCTGCTGGACCCCATCAGCATTTGGGAGCTGGTGGATGGCTGCCAGGCTAAAGGCACCAGGAAAGCAGAGAAGGGGGATGGGAGAATGCAGAGCCAGAGAGGCAAAAAGTGAGAAACAGGAATGAGATGCAAATAGAGACAATCAAGGAGTGTGAACTCCGAAAAGAAAGAGGTGGGACGAAAAGGAAAAGGGAAATTTAAATGGTGGGAAAGTAGAGTAATATTTGTAAGAAAAGGTAGAGAAATATAACTGGAAGGTAAATTGGAAAACTGAGGAAAGGGACTGACCAGGAAGACCAATGTGTGCAGGTGAGCAAGGTGACCTCATACATCCCTGCTGAATCAGCCCTTCCCCTGGGCTCCATCCTGCTCCACTCATTTAGGAAGGCAGAGTCCATATGTACCTCTTCAGCACAACCCCCCTTCTCTCTGACTGGAGACCCAGAACCTCACCCCCTCTCCCTGCAGACACCCACACTCACCCTCACTGACGGGCTTCCTCAGCTCCACTCAAATCCACTGCGAGCCTGGGGCCAGAGGCAGCTCAGCCTCTCTGCCCCAACCCACCCTCCAAGCCAAGTGAAAAAACCAAACCACAAGCTATAACACCACCACCACCCCAAATTTCCCAGCACCTGGAAGTGTGAGTAAGTCTTACTTGGAAGGAAAATAATATTAAAATCCCAGCAGCACAGCCTGTTACCATTGTGCAATGGAGAAATCCCAGAGCTGAAGCAGGGACCTGTCCTACCAGAGCCTGCCCTGTGTGATTTTAATGGGAGTGAGGGAAGTGCCCTGGCTTTTATCAGTGGCTGAGCAGGAGGCAACAAGCTCAAGCTCAGGAATGAACTTTATCTGGTGGCACCAGTTCCCAAGGAGTACCTGCAAAAGAGGAAGGATTTCACTTAATGGCATTGTGGTTTGAGGCTCCATGTGTGTTACTGCAAATGCCTTGCTTTAGGGAAAGGAGAGGGGAAGAGGGTCCATTCAGTCTAGTCCACTGCTTCTGCTTCTTCAGGAGAGTCCAGTGGAACACAGACAGCACAGTGTAAGTCTGAGGGGAAGCAGAAAACAGGAGGGAGTGGAAGGGACTGGACACAGACGGTGGAGAAAGGAAAACAACGATAAAAAGCCAAATGAGGATAGAGGAGATGGAGCATTTCTGTGCATAACTGTGGCTCGGGGCAGACTGAGCACTGAGGGTGCATCACTGGCACTGAGGAAAGGCCACGAGAGCATCTGAACTGCAACAAGCGCAGCAACATCCCCCCAGGATTCTGCACGACAACCCAGGGAGCAAAGGCTGTGTGAGGATGCAGAGCCTCCCAGGGCAGGACTAAGCAGAGCCCAGAGCTAGAGAATGATCACAACCAAGTCCCTGCTCTCCAAAGAGCTGGCCTGGGGGTGCAGCTACCATTCCCCAGGGACTCAGAAAGCATGGGAGCATCAGTAGCAAAGTACAATTCCCATTTTGATATGGGAAGGTACAAGGCAAGGAGAGAAGTGCCACTGATCCACTGTTATCAGTATTTATATTATGCCAGTAGCTTATGAGCAATAAAAATATCCAAGGACAATTTTATAGGCCAGATTCACTGCCCACTTGAGACACAGCCACAACAATAGTTTGCTGCACTGTCTTGCACAGAAAGGATCTGAGGTCTTCCAAGTCCAGAGTTCTTGGAGAGAATCTCGGAGAGATTGTCTCCTGGCAGGAGACAAATGCATTGCTGGGAGACCTGGAAGAGATGTACAAATGGTTGAAAAATATATCTAAAATGGCAGAAGTGATGTTTAATTGTTTCCACATACCATTTAGCAGTGAGTAGTAAAAAAATTAAATGAAGCATGACGAGGCCTTGCCAAGGATGAACGAAAAACAAAAGGGGACCTGAAAAAATCCAGGAGTAAGAAATTAGCAATTACCTGGAACTTGCCATTGTGACCACGTTGCACACAGCAGCCACACTCAGTGCAAAGCTCAGTCCCATGAACTGGAAGCAAAAGTTCCCCCCACAGCAGGGAGCAGAATTGTCAGAGAGTGCTGGGAGCAGAGTTCCAAGGAGCTGCGAGCATCGCTTTACACCAGGGAATGCAACCAGAGCTCAGGGCACTGGTTTACCCCCCTCAGGGACCCCTCTCACAGAAGGGAGGCTGACCCAAAGTCCTGGTGTGAAGGAGGCATTTACCCCTTTGGAGCAGTGTCCTGCCCGTAACCCAAGGCCGTGGCACAGCTGTCCCTTCGGCGAGGGAAGGGATCCCCACACATTTGCTGTCACCGATATCAAGGAATTTGGTGCCAGGTCTGCACCGAGAGATCCCGTGACACAGGACTAATGACACACTGGTGGGTGGCACTGTGGCTTCACACACTTTTAACCTCAGGCACCCACATCCACTTCAAAAGGCACACGTGGTATTAGAGGTGCTGGTAACATCCCCAAATCACAAAACAACTAACAAAGGCAAAATTCCTGTGACTTCCAAGAAAAAGACACTGTGCACAGCCCCAGAACAGGCAGCAATTTTGTAAATATCACAGAATCACAGAAGGTTTTCAGTTGGAAAGGACCTTATAGCTCATCTCATTCCAACATCCCCTGCCATGGGCAGGGACACCTTCCACTAGACCAGGTTGCTCCAAACCCCGTCCAACCTGGCCTCGAACACTTCCAGGGATGGGGCATCCACAGCTTCTCTGGGCAATAATTCCATCCAGCAAGCTGACATTGCTCAGGCCCACGACTGTCAGTGCAGTCCTTGATTAATCTCTCCAAGCTGCAGAGAAGAAACAGGTTGTTTTCAGAATTCAGGCAAAGGCTGCCACCATCTGCCTCTCTAGACTTCACTGTCACCCGAAGTGACAAACGGGCTTCCTCGTGCCTCTGCCCTTGGATGAGCTCCATCCCAAAAGAGCTGCAAGTCAAACGTTTTTCAGCCACAATAACCTTTAGAGACAAACAGAAAAACTCCATAAACCATGTTAGCCTACAGTGGAGTCAAGATATTTATCCTTCTCCTAAATGTCCGTCAAACTTTTGCACTTCCATCAGACATTCATCCTCTACTCCTGCCCTGCCGTTAGTGTTAGAAAGGAAAAAAATTTGTCTAATATGGAATTTAATTCCATGAGTTTTCACCACCATGGGTGTGGTCAGACTTCTTTTTGCAATAGCCTCTTACAACTTTAGTCTCCTCCTCCAGCCTCGATTCAGTCTCTCTCCAGGTTGGATTTAAGCTCAGTTCTTTTAATCTTCCTGAATAGGCCATTTTACCTCTGTAAATCCAGAACCCATGGAGGAGAATAGCTGTCATAACTTATATCCTGGTCGCCTTTGTAACAGGCACAATCTACTCCTTTCATGGTTTTACATACAATAGCCAAACCAGACTGATTAAACCCATAAGAGAACACATTTAAAGGAGCCATTTATCACCAAACCTATTACTTTATAGTAGACATTCTTAAATGAGGGACTGGTTTATTAAGCCAGTTCCATCAGGGAGAATGCTCATGTTTTCTGTTTGATGGAAAAATGAATGCTTAAGGAGCAGACACTTTTCAGGGCAGCACAGGAGAAAGAGTTAATTGGAAGCAGCTCTGAACACAGGATTGGGCCTCAGAAATACCCTACAGTCAAATTACTTTTTGGGGGCATTCTGGAGAGCTTTCCAGCATGGGATCACTGAATTTGGGTCACACATAGTCCAGATCCTTCCTGCAGGACAGACAGTCATGTGCACAGTATCAAAGGGAGCAGAATTAATTACTGAGGTTCTGTGGAGCTGACAGAGAGGAACTGTGGAAGACGGCTATGAAAATAAACACTGCCTACCACCAGTAACAAATGGTGTTCCCTTTCTTTCTTCCTTTTTTTTTTTTTAATAAATCAGGAAATTACTTTTGCAACTGCTACTCCTTCGCCCTCATCTTTCATGCCAGAGGACAGTGTCATTACCCAGGCTGTGAAGCATCACAGTCAATGTCAGCCTTCAGAATGTGTGTCATTGATATCTCTATTGTTAATATTATCCATAATTTCTTTCATTGCCTGCAGAACTCACTCAAACCTGTGAAAACAAGCATTGCAAATTCAGGCCTAGACTCAACCAGGTAATTCATAACAGAGAAAAGAGATCATAAATATGGCAGGTTGTAATAGATGTATCAAAGGTGAAGCCCAAAAGAGCCCTGCAGCACACTTCCAGGGTTTCCAAACCAGCAAACACATTTATTGGAAGCCTGAATGGTGCAGTTCATGGCCATTACACACCTGGACAGGTATGACATACAGTTATTTTTAAATTTGGACATGCTGCTTTCCAATTTGCACATATATCTGCAATGATTTTGCACACAGAACAAACCACTACTTAACTCTGAAGTGTTAAAATTGCTTTGTGATTATCACTCCCCATTCAAAACTTTCCTAAATTGATCAAAAGGGAATCACAGTTTGCAACTGTTATCTTGCCTTACTACTGGAAACCTCCAGCATGAATGTTATTGCCTTTAAATATTGAATGTTTGAAGGAGGAAGCAAAGGAACATTTTTCATAAGAAGCATATCATAAACTAGGAGGTGATGGAATTCATTTCATTAAGTATTTCCAGAGATGTTTCCCAGCCAGTTTGTTGTTTACCTTAAGTGATCAGAAATAGAATCTTCCACTTGTTGGGCACGGGAGGTATCTGTGAAAGGTCATCTTTGACATTTGTCTGACAATTTCCTATGCTGAAAAGCACTCTGATTCCCAAATGGACCACGTGGAGCTTTTGTGGCACAAGAATCATATCGAGGGAGGAACAGCTGCAGTACAGTAAATGCACTGGAAAAAGCCTCAAGTTGTGCCAGGGGGAGTTTAGGGTGGACAATAGGGAAAATTTCTTCCCTGAAAGGGTGGTCAAGCCCTGGCACAGACTACCCAGGACAGTGGTGGAGTCACCATGCCTGGGGGGATTTAAAAAGACACGTGGCCCTTGGGGACATGGTTTAGTGGTGGCCTTGGCAGTGCTGGGATTGGACTCGATCTTAGAAGACGTTTCCGACCTGAACAATTCTGTGATTTTTACAGGTCACTATTTCTGACACTCTCTCTGTAAGAAATGGCCTCTCTTTGCAAAGTTTTACCACCCCTGGTAACCCCCTTACCAGCTCGTGCCAGTGCAAGCACAGTTTTACAGAGATCAGCCTTACCTGGAACAGAAAGAACCCAGTCACCACCAGTTCCTCACGTCCCACCTTTCAGCACTGTGCCAGAGTAAGGTGGTTGTCACTTGCTGTGGTGCAACTCACCCTTGGAGCAGCACATTCCATCTGTTCCCACCTCCCTGTGCATCTGCAGCTCACGGGGTGACAGCCCCACCTTCCACCCCCTGTGTGGGGTTGCTGTGGGGCTTCACTGCCATCCTGACAGCCACTATCACAAACCTCTCTGGTCATTTCCCTCCTCACTCTCCCAGAAAGCCCTTCCTTGAGAGAAAAGCCAAGATTAAACACAGGTTTGTATTCAGGTCTCGAAAATGGACTCACTTCCAACATCCCTCATTTTAACCTCATCTGTTCATCACTCCATAAATATCAACCTGCAAAGCTCTGGACATGTTGCAGTTTAGATCTGTGCTGTCCCCTCAGATTTAATGCCTCCTGAATGTCCATTCATCCTTATGCATCCCCTGGGGACAAAATCAGAGCCAGAGCTCTATGACAAGATTGACAGGCAACCATTTTATGAAATATTTTTCAGAGAAAAATGTCCGCAAAACATCCATTGGACTTTAAAACAAAAATTACACCAGCTCATGTGTCCTACAGTTCTGACAGGTCAGACAAAAGCATTTTTAGACATATATGTATACATTTATATACAAATAATATAAATGTCTCTAACTTAGTTATATATATTTAATATTATTGTACGTTGTCACATTGTAGAAATATTTCTACATAGCTTAAATAAATATTTATACATATAAAAATATATATCAGTGTAAATATATTATTTAAAGGTCACAGTTCACAAAGCCAGCCAGCTGTGTTGAAAAAGAGAAAAGGGCAATTTTTACAGAGAGTGGCCTTTGCCCAGTGCTGGGGCTGCCTTCTGGAAACTGCCTTTAGAAAGTTTCAGAAGTTTAGTTTAACTTTGTTCCTTATCAAAAAGAAAAGTAATACTTTCTTGGAAGATAAAGACTGTCTTAATGATGGTTTAAATCTGAGCAACTCAAAAAGAGCATTTTCTTCCAGAGAGCTTGATTCTTCAGCTAAACAGGTGTTACTCAACAGAGAAACCCCATTTGTTTTCCCTTTCTTTACCCTGTATCAAACCCAGCTCCTTTCCTGCAGCACACCTACCTGGTCACACAATCCTGCCAAATACTTGTGCACCCATCACTCCTCTTTAGCCACAGAGCAGTGCACTTTTCCTTCCCTTCCTTAGGGGTGTTCTCCCACATCAGGCACCTTCCCAGTTTTCCCTGTCCAATTCCACGCCATGATTTTGGTTTTATGCATTTATCCTTTATCACTGCGACCTTCTCTAATTTCTACTCCCACACTCACCTTCCACATTCTCTGGTCACACGTTTGACACTCCTCCTTCTGCTGACTCCACATCCAGTAACTCTCCAAACAGGATTTCTGTGAGGAACACAACACCTCTTCCCAGGAGATCTCACCAGTTCATTCAGGTCTCCTTCCTGCAGTCACACCTCGGATTTTGCTCCCTGTGTTCCGAGCATCACCAGTGCCAGGGCTGCACCCACCCCCATCCGCTGCCATCTCACATTCCAACTAACCAGAAGTGGTTGTTATGAATCTGAAATGGTTCTGTCTCTCCTTGCGTTCTGCATTTAAAGATCAGTAATTCCTCAGCTGTGCTGACACAGCACAGGAGCCCAGACACAAATTCCCTCTCCTCTGCCAGTAACCTGGGATGGTCCCAGCCCTGGGGTAACAGCCCACATTATTATCCTCTTTTCCTTGCACCGTACAGGAATAGAGGCATGGGCTGTGCACCACCAGACTGGCCTGGAATCTACAGTACAGCCCTCTGAGTTCACACACCAACTTGCAAAAAATACCCTTCCCTTGTGAGCAGCCTTATCCTTGGCAGGATGCTCCCAATTCCCACTTCTGAGCATGGAAGAACATTCCACTGGACTACGAGGTGACTGAGTGCTCAAGCAGTCACACTAAACAGCAATGTGATACGACAGCAAGGAAGTTTCTGGCCTTTATTTGAAGGCTTTTACCAGTTACAGTAAGAATTGTCATTGCAAACCAGGAATTTTTTAAAAAACGAATAATAAAAGTTAAAAAAAAAACCCAACAAAACAAACATCCACGAGTCCACCTGCAAGTAAGACATGTTGGTACAGAAAGGAGATGTGCGCTTTTGCTTCTTCCATCCTGTTTGTTTTTCAAATAACTGATAAACTAAGATACTAGGAAAGGTCGGATGCTATTGGAATCATTCCAGCAGGTGAGCATTTAAAATTAACAGCATATACTGTACCAGGGTAACAGAGTAGCTACGTTAAGTCTATGGGTTTGAGTTGGGCTTATTGTAATTTGCTTCCCAAAAAAGGACATTAAAAAACAGATTATGCCAAGATATCTATAACAGAGCCATAAGTTGACTCTATGAGTTTGTCCCCATTCTATTTATAACTCATCTTGGTAGCAAAGAAGTGATGTAAGCAACTGGAAATCTGAGCAGTGTGTGACTGACCAGATTGCCACTGCAATTCAGCTTTATAATGCACGTCCAGTATGTCCACACATCCATCAGCCTCCCAAGGCACACCAGCAGGAATTCTGACTCAGCATTCTCCTAGCAGAAAAGGCTGTTTACTTGCTTTGTCCAAAATCAACCCATTTGATGACCTGGGTGCTTCCCAGTTCCACACACACAATCCTGTTAGAAAGAGATTTGAAGCAACCAGGTCCCAGTGCACAACTTCTGGCCTCTCAAAAGTCATCTTCACCTTCAGCCACATCCTGCTGCCATCTTTTGCTTTGAGTTGTTGGAATAATGGAGTATTTAGAGTCGAAAAAAATATGCTTCCGACTTCAAAGCAAGGAAGTAATGGTAAAGAAGATTTTATGTGCATCAAACCCCAGTTCTATGTCTGTGCTTGTGCAGTCCAGCCCCAGCTGTGCCACACCAGCAGGCAGTGCCAGCAGTGCCTGTTCTCCAGAGTAAGGCACCCACAGAGCCCTCAGGGGCAGGGAGGGTGCTCCCCAGCACGGGAGCAGCCCTGCAGGGATCACTTCCCATTCCAAGGTCAGATAAACCCCATGAGCACTTCTCTGCAGATGCTGGTCTGTGCACACAGCTGTGACAGGAGAATTGAAGCTCATCTATGAAACGCACTTCAAATCAAACAAATCAACTCAGTTTACAGTCAGTCTGCTCACAGAGCCTGTTGACAGAAACAATTAACATCTCATTTGTTTATAATTAATAAACCAGCGTTTTAGCAGTTTTAAAACACGTTAAACACACGTATGTGGCAGCATTCCTGTTACACAGCCCCATTCCAACACCATGAGGAGGAGGAAGTCAACACCACACATCCCATCCATTTGTGGGAGGGAAAAATAAAGAGAGGGGAAAAAAAAAAAAAAAGAACTCAAGCAACCATTTCCCCCAGCACACTCCAAAGAAAGTTCCAAGATTACTGTCACTGGGGTTAGCAATGCCTGGGGCTGGAGAATGGAAGCTGAAATTCCAGGTCCTGCAAGCTTCACCACAAAACTACCACGAGCTCCAGCTCTGCCTAATGGTATCTGAAAGCACGAGAGACTCCAGCAGACATGACACTCTTGAAATACAGAACTTTATTTAGAAACTGCTTAAAATAGAAAAACCCTGTCAAGAAAAATCCAAGTCAAATATGGTTTCTCAGTAAAATGGAGTTTTAGGGCAACAAAAGTCTAAAAGGCCACAAGAGAAATAGCACCACTGCAATTTTAAACAATGGCTAGATACTTGCATTTTTGGCATTCACTGAATTTGGGTTTTTCTCTGAACTTCACAAAGATTCATGCACTACACAATTACCATAAAATGCTCTCCTACACACATTTTAGGACAAGCTACCACCAGAAACAAATGAATACAAGCACAACAGGACTGATCAATCTCAGTAGTGAAGGGGGGTCAGAAGTCTTGCAGGATCTTGCCAAACACAACAGTAATGAGGGGCATGATAGCAAAAAAGGACAGTTAAGGAAAGTACTTTAAATATTAATATTTAAGTTAGTCTCAGTACTGTATTTTCTGCAATAACATTAGCTCTGTTAGCCAGCATCTTTTAGTTTTTACCCCAGAAGACTACTGAACTGGCAAGTATTATTAATATGCCCTGGTTTGAAGGGAAAAAGAAAGAAAACAGAAAAATATCATCCTCATATGCTCATTTCACTTTCATTCAAAGTCAGTTGCACAGTGCAAGTCCTGTTACAACTATTGGGTGTGATCAGCATTCCTTGGGATGGGAAAGGGAAAAATGAGAGACCAGAAAGGACTCCAAAAGAAATGAAAATAAAGAGAACAAATAGAAACAAGAGCCAGGAAGAAAAATTATTTCTGAAGGACATTTTAGGCAGTGAGACTGGATGCCCTTTGCTTTTGTTTTTCTTACAGAAAACACAGTACGTTTTGGCAAAGCCACAATGCCACAGAGAAAGGCTTCAGCACTCTTCAAGGTAATTTATGTGTCTCAGCTGTTCATACTCCCTCTAATCTTGTGACAGGCAACGTTAAGGCCCATTTCATCGAGAACTAATCACTTAGTAAGCAGCTTTACATAGGAATGGAGTTTTGTTTTAATAGCCCCTTTTGAGCACTTGCTGACACAGTGAGATTGCCACGCAAGGCCTCTCGGACAGCAGTGAATGGAGTTAAACAAACGTCTACCCCAATATGAAGCACATAAAATCTCCCATCACATTACTTCAATTTGGCATATGGAAGCATATTTTAAATACTCTTAAGGCATTTATTATAATTTCTGTGCTGCAATTTCACATTAACTCAATCTTTCTGTGAGTCAGAGTCTTTAATTTCTCTACTACACGCCACCTTAGATACAAAAAGAGTCTTCCCACAAACCAGTGTTTTACCAGCAAACCATTCTGCAACGAGTTCCAAATATTCAGCCTCTTGCTCCCTAAATATACCACCTCGATGTGAATACTGCTCTGCTACAGCGTGAGAAAGAGCTCCTAACTCAAACCCACTGTAAAAGTGAAACTTCCGCAAAGTGCACTTTAAGAAGAGGTACTTTTTGCTTATGAAAAGAAACCAGTGAGTCCTCTAAGAATAAAGTGGAGTATTTTACAGTTAAGCACATGATCTGGGGCAAAGAATTCTGATGTTGCTGCTCTGCTGGTACAGTATGTGGTCTGTTAATACTCTTCTTGTTCCTCCTGCGGTGCTCCTTCGTCAGGTATCACAAAGCCTTCCTGAAGGGGAAGAAAACAAGTGCTTTAATGAAAATCTGATGTCAAACCAGTTCCTAGCTACTCTGTGTGCCTTTCCCCCCCCCTTTTACTTCAGATAGGTACCCTTAAGTCACTATTTACAGTGTCAAGATGCATTACCAGAAGTATTTTCCTCATCTTTGATCTATTTGTTACACACTTCTCATGAAAGGCCAACCTTGTTTGCTGCCTGACTATAATTATGCTATCTGCTCCTTTATTACAGGAAAAAGCTAGGCCATAAACCTCATGGGACAAAAAAAAAAAAAAAAAAAAATAGAACTAGAAGGAGCCCTGGAAAGCAAACCAGCTTCCAATTACAAGGGCAGGGAGGAACTGTGCAACCCAATTTATAACAGATTACTTACATCTGTGGCATAAAGAATTTCCACAATCCTCTGCAACACTGGATCATTCTCCCCTTCATTCTCCTGGCAGATCAATTCAATGTTCCTCAATTTGCCAAAGTAGAAGTCTCTCTCCTTCTCCAGATCTTCAACAGTAAGTTTCAATACATTGATCTGCCAAGGGGCATCAATAATAATTTATCCACCAGAGACAGAATTCAGTAGGATCCATGCAAAAGGCGGGTCCCCAAAGTTCTCAGAAGGGTGTTGATATGCAAAGCACTTCAGTAGTAACCAAGATATGAGGGGAGGGGGACTGTGAGAGGAGGAAAAGGGCTATTTCTCCAATTGTAATATTATAACATTGCCACAACGAAAATCCAGTTCAACACATGCAACAACACTTGGAAATTCTAAAGGCTGATTCCATGAAATAGGTAAAGCACTGCCTGCCTGCAGTTCTCCTTGCTCACACATTCTTTCACGACAACTCTCCCGCTGACAGCAGTTTCAGTTGTGTTACACTCAGGATTTCAGTGAAGGAGCAGCTGCTCATAGCTCCGTTGGAATGCTGGGAGAGCTGCAACACAGCTGTGGAAATACTTCCCAACCATGCTATGTGTGACACGGCACACACTGGGGTTAAATGTCTGGGCACTCCTGTGCAGGAGGGGTTTCACTCCCATCAGGAGAGCAAGGCATTTTAACAAAGGCTTCCAACTACGTGAGTTTAAATGAGCTGACTAGATTCAGACAGTTTTCTTCCATCTGCCCAACCCAGACATTTCACGCTGTTGGAGGAACAAACCTGCACACAACTCTGCCAAGCAGAGGTCACTCCCAGGGCTGTGCTGTACCCACCTGCTCGATCAGTCCGGCCGATTCATCGTCTCCTCCACCCTTTTTGACCATCCCAGACCCAGCTTTGGGAGCTGCTGGGGTCCTCTGTGCAACGATGGGCCTCTGTGGGGCTGCAAGATTAATTCACCAATTAACTCTAATTAATTCTCCCTGCTATAAAAGGTACTATCCCCCCTCCAAACATGCTTAGGCATGCAAGAGTTTGAAGATATGTTCCTTCCTTGACTCCATGTGACATGTGCTTTTTTTTTTGGCATGGCTTGGCACCAATCCTTGCCATTTTCTCTTTTAGAGAAGACTGTTCTTTCTGTAGCCTCGACACCTGGGTACTACAGCAGCCTCAGTGTTTGAGCCTAACATCTCTGAAACAAGATGCAAAACACTATAAGCCCATACACTAATTTTAAATAGCAACCCAGTCTTCATTTCCCCAGAGTTTTTGATGATCTAGATAATCTTTTAACTAGTTTCTCTACCTGCACTGCCAGTTCCAAGAGATTTTCTGGGTTTGTTCATGACTGGAGCAACAAGATTTGGTGCTATTGTGTCTTGGCCTTGTCGAGCAGCAACAGGATCATACTCCTTCCCATCATAGTTTGCATCAAAAAATTTTTTGAACCACTGAACAAATTCAAAGTTGTCCTGAAATTTTCCTTTCACTAGTTTGTCCACAGGAATTATCTGAAGCAAGGGAAAAAGGAAAACAAAAAATTACTCATATTAAGGGTAAAGAACCTCTGTAATTTTATATAAAGTTTTAAAATTAATGCACTCAGAAGACATACAAATCTAACTCTTGTCCAGTCTAGAGAAAATCCTCCTTGACCACAACTATGTCAAATAGTAGGATTTTTGCTAATAATTGGAATGAAAAACAAATCAGGCTCACTGTGAGAGTCCAAATAATTTTAAATAATTCTGCAGCAAGGTTTCTGCTACATCAAGCTCACACACAAATCTTCCTGTCCACGTGAAGCTGGTTCAGGCAGTGCTGGGTCTGATGAATATGAACTGCTGACCAAATCCACAGCCTGCCAACACACAGAACTGCTACAAGAGCAAAACATCACCTTTATAGCAGATTCCAGCTTCTCTGGAATGGGGTGTGTAACTGAAGATTATTAAAAAGATGCAGCAAATGGTGAAGTCTTGTCTGTAGGTCACGAGCTGAGGTCCATGACCTGGCAGGGACCAGGAGCCACAACTGTTACATGACCACAGATTCATGGAATCACAGAATGGTTTGGTTTGGAAGGGACCTTAAAGCTCCTCTCATTCCAACCCCCTGCCATGGGCAGGGACACCTTCCACTAGCCCAGGTTGCTCAGAGCTCCATCCAACCTGACCTTAAACACTTCCAGGGATGAGGCAGCCACAGTTTCTCTGGGACACCTGTCCCAGTGCCTCAGTATCCTCACAGGGAAGAGTTTTTTCATAATGACCACTTTCCAAATGACCATTCAGCATTTGGAAGCCACACTGGATGTCCAGGTGTGGACAGACTGCACAAGTCACTGTCCCCAAGCAGAGACTGACTCTGTGTTGGAGCTGCTGCCAGCACACAACAAGCTGTCTTCTTAAAGAAGGAAAAAGCTTTAACACAGGATGTTCTACATCCTACCAAACACACTGTCTGTCACTATCACCTGGATAAATCCCCCTTCCATAAGCAGAACTGTCATTCAATCTGAACAAGCTTTTTCACAGATCTCATTTTCACTCACTAAAAATCACAGGTTTTAATACCTGGAGGTATTTAAAAGCTGTGTAGATGTGGCCCTTGGGGAGGTGGTTTAGTGGTGGCCTTGGCAGTGCAGGGGGCACAGTTAGAATCAATGGTCTTAGAGGGCTTTTCCAACCTTAACAATTATATAGTTCTGTATACTGGTAAAGAAGAACTTGAAATCCTTAGGACTATCACAGCAGTAGGTTATGGGAGTACACCTCATATAAACATGGTCCAAAAAAGGAAGTTCAGGTAAACCTTATCCAATAGAAATTTCAATATTAGTCAACATAAGTTGCACAGAATTAAAATGGAAACATTCACCTCATCGTTAAGAACAAGAAACCTGCCCTTGGCTGCAGTAAAGCAGATCATGTCCTAAATGAATTGAGGACCCCAATGCAAACCAAAACCAAAAGTTTTGAGATTTACAAACCAAAAGCAAATTCTGTTCCCAGATTTAGTCAACTCTAAATCTGAAAGTACATCCCATCTACACCAACATTAAGAGCACAGAGAAATCAGTTACAGCCCAGCTTACTTTGTCAACACCCATTCGTTTAAAACCTGCTTGTAGAACCTTGAAGTTTTGAATGTACTCATGTTCCAATTTTGCTTGAAACTTCACTTTCTTGAGTGCTACAGAACCTGGGAAGAGCATGTCCATGAACTGACAGTATGCAGCACCTGCCAAAATGAAAAGAACACAAATCCTGGGATGAATTAAGTCAGCTCAGCTCACTAACCTTCACAAATTACATTCCAGTTAGATCAGCAAACTGACCTGACTCCTCAGCTACACAGGCCCTTAAAGGCAACAAAGGCAAGAAAACAGGAAGCTTCAGTCTCCTTTTTTGTGCAGCATGGCCACAGATAAGCTTATGGGAGCTGCAGAACCAAACTTTTGGGCTCAGTACTTGAACTCTTATGAATAAGAGCAATCCTGCCTCCACAGTTCAAAGGTAAAAAGAAAAATCCAATGAGTAATTTGACTTGCCTTTCTTCGTGGATATCAGTATAGATCTGAGATGCTACATGTGTTCAACAGGCATGTAATCTCCTCTTAACAACACTAATAGCACTAAATCAGAAAAAGCATTATTCTAAAAATCGCATTTCACCATTATCCAAATTTACTTCCTAGAAATAGAAGCTATACACAATTCAAGGTGCCCTCCAAGATAAAAGGCCAATTAAGCTGGATTATATTTAAAGCAGGCCTTAATCAAAGAACTGAAATAAGATAGTGTTTCTATTAATTTTAAATCCTTCATGTCCTCTAATTCAGCTCTTGCTGTAATAAGAGCAAGAGAGGGATTCAGTTCAGCCACAAAGAGCAGATAATCACCTCCAAAAATCAGGTTTTGTAGAATATACACACACAGTAAAAAAAAA
The DNA here is from genome assembly GCF_001715985.3 of Manacus vitellinus. Taxonomy (NCBI): domain Eukaryota; kingdom Metazoa; phylum Chordata; class Aves; order Passeriformes; family Pipridae; genus Manacus; species Manacus vitellinus. The sequence continues at coordinate 8,935,036 of NW_021939960.1, read as the reverse complement.
AAAATTTAAACTAGATCATCACTCTGAAGTGATGATACACAAGCATGTGCCACTGAAAACACCAGCACAACATTTGGAGCATTATTCCCCCACCAGCATGAATTAATTAAGGAGTAATGGGAACCCTAACCTAAACCATCCAGCAGCTACACAACAAGCTTTTGGGAGCTATCTGAAAACCAAGAAGTAATATATAACAGCATTGCCCCAAACTACTCTATTCATCTCAACCACATTCTATAATAGTTCACTTTCCATCAAGATATTTTGTAGGGGCTCCCACTTTCACCTGCTACCAGAAGACTGACATCACCCACTGATGCAAATTAAAAAAGAAAAAAAAAAAACACCGCACCAAAAAAAACCAACTCTTGCTGTTTGCTCTCCACTGTCTCTCAGTTCACTTGCTGCAGAACTCCAATCCCAACTCAAACACAGAGGACTTGCCAGAAACCAGGGGTTTGCTCACTACTGGCAGTCTGAGAGATAAGCATGATCAAAAGAGGGATCACAGCGTAAGCCAAAGGTCATCTTTTGTGCATTTATGCAACCTCAAACTGTTGCTGTTACTACTGCCCTTGCCAAAGGCAGCAAAGCAAGCTTGGGAACTCCTGCTTCCACAGGACTATGACAGCAAAAGCCACTTCATACCTGCCGAGGCACAAAGCATTTCTGCAGACACAGGAAAGGGACGTTACTCGGCGTGTACATCAACAGCTCTCCGTCTTTCCCTCAAACCAGGTGAGCTGAAATTCTGCAGAGCCAGCACTAATCACCCTCACTTCAACACAGGGCTCTCACAGCATTGAACACTCACACCAGTGCACAATCTCTCTGCTGTGCAAATCAACCCTGCACACGACAGGCTTTTAACCTGCCCATCCGAAAGCAGGCAGTGCTTATCACTTCCCTTCCTTCTGTGGGTGTAGATCTTTAGTTCCTTCACCCTCACAGTTTTTTCTCCATCATCACGTTAGACAAAAGGCACCACAAATACCTGTTCAGATGTCTATCTTGAGTCCCCTGCTACTCTGTAATCTTTGGGATTGTTTTTTTCCAGGCTGTATCGACAGTCCCAAACTTATTTTAAATTTGTTCCCCCTTTTATTCCACATCTCTCATCCCACGAGCAACACCTTAAGTCAAAGACACTGTATGAGCTACACTTCCACTTTTCACTGAGTGCCTGTTGCAGTCACCCAAATCATCTCATACTCAGGTTGCATTTTTAGCCTTGGGTTTTTAGAGCTCTACAAACTATTATCTTTTATTCATTCCTACAAGTCTCCTCCTTCCACACTCCCCTCCCTATTACAACATTTAACTCCATTGCTATACCACAACTTCCCCTTTTCTGTCTATAACTGTACATGAGATTCAGCTGTGCTGAAGTCAGCTCAGGCCCAGCTAAGCTGGGCTGACACAGACTGACCTGCCCTGGGACCAGAAGGAGTTGTAAAAGTCCTGCAGGTGACCCCACAAGTCACCAGTTTGCCTTCCTCACACTCCAGTGCTCTTCTATAATTCACAATTGTCTTTGATATTTACACGTGTTAAGACTTACTCTACCCATTGAGACTCAATGCTTAATTCCTCATGGGAAAGCACCCTCTTCCTCAGTCTTTTTTTCACATTATTGCCCATTCCTTATGGCACCTATGCTGTAGTGAGTCAGGAGAACGTGCCTTTTCATTACACTGCCATTAACAACCACTTCAATAACACTCCAACCATAACTGGCTCATAACGCTGACCACGAATCTGTTCACACCAGGAACTAAGCCAGGAGCAGGACAGCAAGGCAGCACAGAGGGCTCACACTGCACAGCTGCCCCTCTGCAGAACCAGGGTGCACATCCCATTCGGGACTCTGTTTGGGACACCGACTCCTCACCTGAGCACAGCTGTTCGATCTTGGTCAGCGTCAGCTGCAGAGACTCATTGATCCACGCCAGCATGTCATGTCGGCTCAAGTTATCGCTGGTCACTGAAGTAGAATACACATTCACTGCCATTTTCTGAAAGACACAACCGGAGGTGTGAGTGCCGCAGACGCCGGTCCCCCACGCTCAGGGGCTGTGTGGAGGTGGAGCCGCTTCCTTTCGAGCCTTCCCGACACGCCAGCGAGCGCATCGCGACGGAGCTGCCGGCTGCCAACAGCTGGGCGGACCCCCCCTCCCCACGGCCGAACGGGGCTCGGCTCCGCGATTTCCCAGGAAAAATTCGCACCCCGGCGCTCACGTGGGAACCGCTGAAAAGGAATCACGGCCGCGGCAAGTCCACATCCCTCTCTTCCCCAGCGCCACCGGAACGGCCGGAAACACTTCCTGCCCGGTCTCGGTATCTCCCGCTGGGATCAGCCGAGCGCCGCTCCCCGCCCAGCCCGCCGCAACAAAGCGGAGCCGCCGCGCAGCTGCCGCCGGGCAGGGCGCCCGCGCCGCGGGGCGGGGCACGGCCCGCTCAATACCCCCATACACAGCCCCCGACCCATCCCGCCGCCCCGCCGGCGCTCCGCTCCCCACCGACCCCGCGCTCCCTTACGCTCCAGCCGGCGCCCGCCGGGCGCCCACGACCGTGCCCGCCGAGCGCGGGTCCCCCTCCGCGCGGCGGCCCGGCCCGGCCCGGTTTCACTTGCGCGCGCTCGCCCCGTCGGCCCCGCGTCAAACCGGCCCCGCCGCCCTGACCGGGACCGCGTCACGCGCTCGCTGCCGCACTGCGTCACGCGCGCGTCACGGCCCCGCGGGAGCGCCGGCGCGCCGACGGGGCCGCGAGAAAGGGGAGGGCGGGGCCGGTGCTAAGGGGCGGGGCCAAAGCCGCGTTGCTAGGTTATAGGCCACGCCATCAGCATGCCCCCCGCCGCGGGCTCGCCCGCCATTGGCGGAACCGTGGCCCGCCCACACCGAGGGGTCCCGCGTGCCCGAGGGGTCGCGCCGGGATCGGGAACGAAAGGGAGCGGCGGGGGAATGGGGGGACCGACCCCCGGGTACAGCCGGGACCGACCACCCTGCACCAACCACCCCGCACCGAGCACTAGGTACCAACCCCCCGGTACAGCCAGGCCCAGACCCCAGCACAGCCCAGCCCAGACTGATGGGCTCTTGTATTTCAATCTGAAATTAAGGGCGTTTTTTCCGAACTGGTAGAATTGTGCAGTCCTGCTGCCACCGGTGCAATCCGTCTAGTGGATGGATGGCTTGAACTTGTAAGATACACATTTATTTTCAGCTGAGATGTCAAGGAGAGGTAAATTATTATGCCTTGCTGATTTCATGATTGAGTCCTTACTGGTTCCCCAGATCTTTGGATAATGAGACAAGATCTCAATTTTTTTTTTTTTTGAAAAATAACCTTAGTCTTGAAAGCAATTGACTGACCATAACTATGTGTTGGTCAGAGCTGATGGGGCTTTGAACAACCTGGCGTAGTGGAAGGTGTCCCTGCCCATTAGGTTATATCCCTATTTGGGATAGACTACATCTTCACTGAATAGCTGCAGTTGATTCCTAGCCCAGCCAGGGATCAGACTCCCCTCTACAGCCTGACCTCTACCACCCAGCACAGCCAGGACCGGCCACCTTGGTGTCACTGGGTGTCACCTCAGCAGCAGTGGGGAAGGGGTGTCCTGGCTCCCCAACTGTGCCCCTCCTCCTGCTGCAAACCCCCTTTTATTCACCCAATAAAGACAGTCCAACCATACAGAAATACTCCTTTTTAATCAGACATGATAAATGGTAAACTGTCGACATGGATCCCCTCTCTTTCCCATGTGGAAACCAGTGGAATCATGTGGACAAGGAAGAGTTGGGAGTTTCCACACTCCGGATACAAAAAAAAAAAACATGTAAAATGTGTTCAAAATGATACATTTCTTTTATTTTTAGAAGATTGTACAAAAACCCGCAACATGTTCAACATTAAAAATCCTTAACCTAAAAAAATAGCACCAGGGAGTTAGAAACCTTTAAAAAGTATTAAAAAGGCATTTCTGAAATCCTCCTCCCTTAACAACATTTTATAAACACATAATAAAAGGCGGCTCTTAACAGGGAAAAAACATTTCAAGGAAGACTTGTCTGCTACAATTCTCATCAAGTGAGCTTAATGTCAAGACAATTCTCATTCCTCTTTTATCTTTGTTTACTTTCCCCAAGTCCTTTTTTTTTTCCCCTTATCTATTTGTTTTCCTTTTGATCAGATAGGAAAGGATGTGAGATTTGGAGTATAAGATCAGGGATGCTGTGGAGTGGAGGACACGTGTTTGCCCAGTTTGGAAAAATCAAACCCATCAGAGGGGTGCAGAGCAGAGGATGCCTGTCACCCACAGGCCCCGTGCTGGGCTCTGAACGGGAACTTCAAGGAGCTGGGATGAGGAATTAGTGTTGTGGCTGGGCTCCAGCTGGACACAAGGATCAGAGAGGTTGGCGAGGGGTTCAAAACCAGCCAGTGCAGCAGTGGCAATGCCAAGGCTTCCCAAACACCTTCAGCACACACAGAACCCACCCTGCCATCTTCCCAGCCCAGGGCCTGGTGACAAGACAGTGCTACATGTCCCCAAGAAGTGACATGAAGCAGCTCACTTGGCTTTCTGCAGCGTTTTCTTGACTAAGGTGTGGGGCTTGAATATATGCCATGGAGAATGAACCCCTCAAGGAAGACTTTTTAAGAGTAATTTCCAGGTTAAAATGGGAAAAAAAGCCTTTAAACTACCTGGGCTTCCTTTTCTGCCCATTCCCAAGTACAGCCTTGGGGTGGAGACCAAGAGAAAATGATCCTCAGAGCTGGGGTGGAAAGCTGCACACAAGGGTAGAAAATGAGAGGCTGCCATCCTCCACCAGCTGAGACAGGGGTGCCAGGGGGTCCCAGCGTGTCAGAGAGGTAGAAGGAGCTGGGAGAGAGGCTCTCACTTCCCACTGATGCTGTACAACACCTTGCAAGACAGCCTAGCACCAATCAGGGGGGTGGGTTGGCCCATGGTTTGGACCCAATTAATTGTGAGAAGGCACTGAAGGGCTCTGCCAGAGCCAGGTGACAGGTGACCAGCAGAGGTAGGGGAGGACAGAGGACAGGGGAATGTCACAAGCTGTTTCAGTGCATTGAAATGTGCATTGGAATTCAGAGTCTTTAGAGATGCCTGCTGAGGCAGCAGCCCAGTGGCTAAGGAAAACCTGGCGGGAATGGAGGCAGGAACCCACACCTCCCTGGATGCTGGCTATGGGCACAGCACGCCCAGGTCTTCATGGACAGCGGGAGAATCAGTCTGGCAAAGTTGGGGAGCAGAGGAAGGCAATCAAAAGTGAGCACACTGGTGGCTGCAGGAGGTTCCAGTTTGTGCGTACATCCATGGGAGCCCCCAGGGCACTGCCAGGCTGGGGCTGCGCACACAAGTACCAGCAGCATCCCACCTCTGCCCAGGGATGCACAGGGAGACAGATGCGCAGAGGAGGAGAGGTGCAGCCCCTGCCTGCATCCCCCCAAGACCCCCCAGCAGTGGCAGTGCCCGCAGTGGGGGGACACACACAGCCCCCCCCCAGCTTTCTCACTTCACTGCCCCTCAGGGTCCACTCCCCCTGCCCACAGCATGAGATGGGCACGGGCAAGAGTGGTGCTGCACTCCTGGACCTTGCACCCCCATAGGGGTTGGGTGGGATTTTCCCTGTAAGGAACCCCCTGCCCCACAGCCAACACCCTGCCACTGCTGCTCGGGTTCATGATATGGTACGTGACATTTGGGGGGGCTGGGGTTTGAGGATGCCATTGACCACTACGCTGTCCTTCCTGCTGACATACCACATTCATTTGGGAAATGGATGCTCCAAGAACATCTTCCTTTACAGACACTGGAGACCAAATCCTCCCTGCTCCAATTACTGTGTAAGCTTTCAAGCCATTCAGCAGGATTTTAAAATGTAAGGAAAGGTTTTAGATGCTTTAAAAAGGAAGTAGTGAATATCTGTAAACTACAGCCAAACATATAAAACAGTATTTCTTCAGTTCTAGCTAGAAAAGTAATTCTATCACCTCACAGTTCAGTTTCAGCTACATTCAGGTCTAGGAATCTCCACATTCTTATGTAATGCCTTAAAAGCAGCAATAGACATTAAAACAACAAAAGTAAAGTTTATAAAAAAAATAAAAATAAAAAAGATTTGGTTTCTGTATAATCCTGTGTTCAGTGTGTAACCTGAGCAGGGTCCCCTACACCTGCTGCTACGGTTTGGGGGTTTTTGGCAGTTGCTTCAAGAGGTTTTGTTTGTTTAGGAAAAGCATTAATTCACTGTAGTTCAGGTTTGCCTGCAGCTCCCTGGCAGCTGCCCCCACACTGACTGCTCAGCAAGTGGTGACTTCCCAGCTCCAGGCTAAACCGGAATAGTTAATGCTGTGGAGGAGGCTCCCCGTCTCATCAGTGATGCATAGAGCTCCTGCGCTGGGTAATTAAAGCTCCTTGTCCATCATTTCCTACGAATCACTGCCTTTAGTTAGTCCCTTTAAAGAAGTGACCCTGCCAGGTTCTTTGGTTACAGACGGCTCTCCCTGCAGGGCCAGGCTGCCGTCCCGCAGCACGTGGCCGGGGAGGGACGGGGCCCTGGCAGTCTGGCAGCCGTGCCCGTCCCTCTCCCGCCACAGCAGCGGCGCTGTGCACCTTTACCAGAGAGACGAGGGACGCTCGGCTTGCTATTCACAGGCAAAGTAATCCTTGAGCGGGGAGAAGAGGTGCCGGATGACCGGGACGCTCCACGATTTCTCCAGCAGCTTCTGGTGAGCCCCGCGGCCGATGTTGGAGACGTCCGTGTAGTGGAGGGGGAAGCCGAAGATCCTGAGGAGTAGAGGCAGGAGATGGTGGGTGAGACAGAGCAGAAGCCCCTTTCGCTGGCCAGCCCTGCTCCTGAGCCACCTGAGACACAGAGCATCTGCAATCTCCTATGGGAAGGGCACTCTGCTCCCCAGCGTGGTCAGAGCCCCACGTGGCCTGAGCAGTGTCACCATTCTGAATGGGGACAGGTAGTGGCAGCCCACCTTTCCCTGTGCCCTCTGTAGCTTTTTCCTGGCAAGGCTTTTGGAGAAGCCCTGTGCCAGTGGCATCCTGCCTGCCTCTGCTCAGCAGCACCTTTGCAAGCACCACCTCAGGCTACTCCATGGAGATAGGAATGAGTAGCCCTGGGCAGCTCTGAGTCATGGGCTGGGCACTTCCCTTACAATCAGATGAAAGTCCAAGAGCCATTTCACATGACAAAGGCTTGGGAATTATTTTTACTTTCAAATGCCTTTAGCTCAGTGTTAACTCCAACAAATACTGGCAATTTAAATAAACAAACAAAAATATTTAACCCCAGTCTGTGTTTACTGGCCAAAGCATCCGCTATGCAAAAACTTCAGGTTCTGTCACTAGGAGTATTTGGTGTGCAGGATTACTCCAATTGGATTTTATCTACTCAAAGTCCTTCTGTTGTTTTTTTTGCCACGAATTCAGGGTGTGAATAGGGTTTGGAGGAGCGCAGTGCTGCCATGCTTTGCCTCAGCAGCTGCCTGCTGCAGTATGAGCTTCCCCACGCCACTACACCCAGCTGAGCCCCAGTGGCTGCTTGGTTCACCTCCAGCAAACCCCCCACCAGGGCACAGGGCTGCCATACAGCACCCCCACATCAGCCTGGGCCTTACACCAAGGCTGGGGCACATGCACACCCCCTGCCAGACCCACCACACAGCACCCTGTGCAAGCCCCATCATTCTTCCTTCCACATACCTCAGGTCCAGGGCACAGGACGCTACTACACTTTTCTCACAGTCATTGCTCATTAGTAAGTGCATTAATTATCATGTGCACATCACTGCAGGGAAGCTGCCCCGTGCAGGAGCTGCAGCTCCTCGCTCCCAGGAGCTGGGCTTTGAGCCAGGGAGGCAAAAAAACCCACATGAGCAGCACAACCCAACAAAAACTACAGCGAGAGATTCAAGAGGACAGCAAAGGACTGATTGATTACCTGTCCATCCCCGGGAGGTTGCCCCAGAAGTAACGAGCTCGGTGGGCAGCTGATATCTTGATCGCATTAATCATAACTGGGTTACACTGGGGGCCAGAGAGGGGGGAAATAAAAGTTAAAGGAGATGTGGGTTTAGTCCTCTCCTGCAGGAAAAGCCCTTCCCACTGCACTGCAGGGACTTAAAAGTCTCCAGCAAATCCTCCTGAGGATGTAGCCCCCACAAACCCTATTCCACACCACAGCACGTCTTGGTTGGCCACATGGGCTCCCAGGTCATGGCCATGGCCAGCAGCTAATAACCCTAACAGGGTGCTCAGTGCTGGTTCCCCTGGGCCAGGATCAGAACTGTCAGCCTCTGATGGGGCTTTTACACCAGGGTCCCTGCTGACTCACAGCTTGTCCTGGCTACCACAGAGTTAAAAACCCTTCCCAGTCCCTGACCTCCCTCTCCCTGGAAATAACAGGCATTGCTCTGAACAGATGCTTTCTTCAAGGCTGGCAAAACCCCTCCCCCGAAGGACTAGTGCTTGGGTTTGACCTGCTGAAAGCCAGAGGGGAGGATGCAGAGCCAAGACTAAACTTGATTCCTCGGCATGTGCACCAGGCAGGGGGTTTTCCAGCATTGAGGCCACAGGAAACCATAGCCAGACCCTCACAGCTGGCACACCCTGCACAGCCCAGCAAGTGTCACCTGCTGTGACGCCTTTCCTGCAGCCAGCAGCAATCCCTACCTCCAGAAACCGGGAAATGTCCCTCTTGTCATTGACCCTCATGGCCACCACATTCTCAAACATCCAGAAGAAGGGCCGCTCCTCGCCTTCCTTGGGACGGGCGTAGTTGAGCAGGTGGTAGAACTCGAAGAACAGCCTCCCGCTTCCTTCTGCAGGGAAAAAGCAGAGCAGCAGGTTGGGACCAGCTGAGGCATCGGGAATGGGGTGCCGGGGGGGCCTGGCTGCCCTCTCCACCACAGCAGGCATGGAAACAGCCTGTGCTCTGCAGGTGCCACAGGGAGCCACCACCAACACAGCCTGGGGCTGAAACACTTCCCTGGGCTGTAAGGTGGCTCCATGACCCAGGAACACCCCGGGGTACCCAGCTCAGCAGAGGTGAAGCAGCCTTACCAAACAGTGCCTTCCTGGTTGGATTGACAAGGGAGAGGTCATCACAGGGGGTTCCACCGATCACCAGGTCAAAAGGACCCCACTCCTCAATCTACAGGGAACAGACACACCAGCCCATTAGGAAATGCCACAGAAGTGTATCTCTCCTCCCCGGTGGGGTAGGGGACAAGCCCATCCCAGGACTGGTGGGGTGAGACCCACACACCCACGGGGCCACATCCCCCGGCTCCCCACAGAAGCAGAGCTCACGTTTCTCTTGGTTATGTTCCTGACATCGTGCACGTAGGTGATATTGCCCTCGGGCCGCCGCACGGTGCCCGCTGCGATGGGGTCGTCGCCGATCTCCGAGGCAATGTACTTCTCCACTTGGATGCCCAAGTCCTTCAGCACCATGTACCCTGCCAACGGACAGAGGTCTGAGGTCGCACTGCTCTCTTTGGCCTCCCGGTCTCCTTCCTCAGCAGAGCTCGATGTGGCTGCTCCTGGATGTCCTAGGTGGGGGCAGTCACACAAGACTTCAGGATGAGCAAACTTTTTTTTGACCTATTCCTCCAGGCACCGTTTGCCCCCAGAAAGAAGAATACCAGAGCTGAGTGAACTGACCCAAACCAGTTGCCCTCAGGCATGTCACCAGAGGCCAGGTTGCTGTTCTTCCCACAGCTCTGGCTTCTCAGGGGAACCAGCCACCTGAACCTCTGTGAGCAAAACTCCCATGCCTCCCTCCCTCCTTCCATCCATCCCTCCCTTTCTCCTGCTCTCGACCCCTGCTGATGGGGATCCCTCCTGTCTTCACCCCCTTCTCCCCAACAAGCTTTCAGAGACAGGTCTGAGTCCATGGAATGATTCATCTCTGCTGCCCAGTGCTGAAAAGCCACCAGGCAGTGCTTCCCTACAGCCTCACCTGTTGCTATCCCATCGAACAACGAGAGCACTCGGATTGGTCTCCTCTTTGCTGGCGGGACTGTTGGGTAGATTTTGGGTGCAGCCTGCAATGGAAACAGCCATGAAGCCCCAGCCCTGGCAGTGCTCCATCATCTTATGAGGCCAAACTTCAGCTCTGCAGGCATCACCTCTGCCTTCAGGAGAGCATCTGCAGGGCCAAGAGCCCAGCACCCTTGGAGAGAGTGAAGGAACAAGACCAAGGCAGAGGGAAGAGGAATTCCAAGCCACTTGCCCTGGCCTTCATGACCCTCTTCCCCACACCCCAGCATGCCAGGCTCCCTGCCCACAGCCCTTACATATTCCTGTCCCTTGTCACTGGTGAAGAAGTCCAGCAGACGGGCGTTCCAGTCCTGCCGGCGCTGCAGCAGCCCGTAGTTCTGCTGGGGTGAGCACATGTAGCAGTTCCAGGGCTCCTGCATTTTTGCTCTGGTCGATGTCCCTCGCCCCACCAGCACGTCCAGACACTCCACACAGAAGCACCTGCCCAAACCACAACACCTCGTGCTTGTCACCTCAGGGACCCCTCTGGGTCACCTCAGCCTCTCCTGGAATCTCCCCCACCATGCACCAGAGCCCCTGTCCTGTTCTACAGGATATTTTTCCAGGCAGTACCTTGGTTTTTAGGGCTGCTAACACAAGCCAGTGACCCAAGGCATGGGTAAATCTCCTGCCAACCTCCCCAGGGTTAATTCAGGTGCTGCCTGGTTCAGTAGGGAGAAGTAGGCTGTGCTAGGACATGCTGCATGGCAGCCAGCTGGGGAGCAGCCCAGCCCCTGTGTCCAGGCTCATGCAGGACCCTGCTCCCCACAGCTCCCTGGAATGATGTCAGGGCCACAGCCCCAGGAGCAAAGACATGGGGCCCACCTGCAGCAGCTGGAATTGCTGCAGAGCAGCAGCTCCTTGCCCGCACAGCAGACAGCACAGTAGGACTGGTAACCATCTTCATCATACATGTAGAAGAACTCCAGGAATCTATCCTAGTGAAAGGACAGCCAGGAGGAGAGAAGGACAGAGAATCAGGAGCTGTGCTCAGAGGGTAAAGAGAGAATGCAGCTTTGGTCCACCCCCTGTCCCAGCAACACTGGACGGATCCCGGCCCCATCCTCCAGCCCCAGCACTGCAGCACTTACCCTGCACGTTTGGCAGAGGCCTCCTTTGAACAGTGGGTGGAAGGTGGCCGGGTTCCTCCTCCCACAGGACAAACAGCTGTCTGTGGGACAGAGAGAGCTGTGTTCACCCGAGGCAGGGAGACCTCAGGGCAGGGCGTCCCCAAACCCCCACCCCACTTCAGGCTGCAGAGGCTGGAGCCTCCCGTTGGAACAATGTCTGGAACAGCCTGCCCTTGGAACAGCATCCAAATGGGGTCTGCCTTTGGAACCACATCCAGATGTGGCTGTGGCTCCCCATGGAGGATCTGCACAGCACCCTGTTCCCCTCAGCACAGGGGGACCTCAGCACCCTGCAGTCACAGCGCTTTCCCCCCTCCCAGATGGTGCTGTTGAAAAGGAACCCATGACCCTTGCTGAGTCCCTTCCAGCCAGGATCCCCTATCACCCCACAGCTCTTCCCAAGGGAGACAGGACCAGTGATTACCTTCCAGCTTCCCGCTGTTGTTCGTAACTTCGGAAACCATTTGTTCTTTATAAAATTTAGAAAAAAAAAATTATCATTCCTTACATTAGAAACTCTAAATTAATTCTGCTTACAACTGCTTTTTTTCTTGCATTAGAACTGCTCCAGCTTTGCTGAGCATCAAACGGAGAAGGTTGGCCATGGGCATGTTAGAAATTTTGGGGCAAACCCCACATCCTTTCACTGAAGGAGATATGAGAGCTCAGCACAGCAGCTCATGGATCATGTCCAAGCTGAGCCATTATTGGAGCCCAGCCCCTATCTTGCAGCTGGGTTTGCTGGTGTCTAATAAGGCACAACTGAGCACCATGGGATCACAAAAGCTTCTGCCCTCAGGAATCAAGCTTATGGCCACCAGGGAAGAGCCAACCCCTTTCCCAGAATGGTTTTCCAGTGCTCTCAGGGTGCACAGCCCAGGCCAAGCCACTCCCCAGCTCTCTCTGTTGGTTACCTCGGGTCTGGTCCTCTTCCACACGCTGCTCCTTGCCATTGTTGCAGGGGTAGCTCTTCAGCCTCTTGGTGGGGGGATACTGTTCAAGGGACAGCACCTCCTCCGTCCCATTCCTCAGCACCCCATTTTCTGCAAGAGAAAGGCAGCTCCCTGGGCACGAGCCTCCAGCCCCAGGACCACCTCAGGGCAATGGGAGACATCTCCTGCCAAGCCCTGCCAGGTCCCACCCCAGTCACAAGCAGAACCCTTCCTGGCCACCCGGGCTCCCCACTCATGGCACAAGGCTCAGCCAAGTCAGGTTTCCAGGAGCAAGGGCATGGATAGTGCTTTGCTCTGGCTTTTTGCAAAGTCACTGTCAGGGACCCAGTGAGGAGCTCCAGGACCACTTTGGGACCGGAATGGCACGGCCACAGCACAGGGTGAGCAGGCTCAGCTGGGGCCACATACTGGTGGCTGCTGACCACACCAGCCCCCTGCCAGTGCCATGCCAGCCCCCACCCAGCTGATGCCACTGCCTCACCTGAGGTTTTGGGTGGCTGCAGTCCCTTGAGCCCCAGGGGTTTGAAGCCAGTGATTGCCCAGTCAATCATCGGCTTCAGCTGCTCCTCCAGCGAGTCCCTGGGGCCGGTTGTAAACGTCTTCCCCGACCGGCTCCGGGCAACCTGCCGAGAATGGACAGCATGGGATAGGGTGACGGGGTGGTCTCTGTCTGGGAAGCAGCCACACCCCTGCCAGGGCCACAGCCCCAGGCCCCCTCCCCATCCAACACACATGGGTGTGGGGCTTGGCAGCCCTGGGATGGCAGCAGCTGATGGATTCCTGCTCTGGGTGTGCCCTCGGCTGTGTTCTGGTGCCCCCATCCCTGCAATGAGCCCATCCATCCTTCACCAGCCTCAATGGAGCCAGGAGCAGGGACAGCCCAGCTCCAGCTCTTGCCCAGACTCTTGCTCCCTGGCAAGCGACAGGAAGGCAGAAGAGGTGCCTGTGGATCTGCAGCCCTTTATCCCGGTGTGTGACACACCCCCTGGATGTGGATTGGACACACAGGGTGCTCAGCACCAGCCCTCCCTCCAAAGGGCACCTGGCACTAGCCCAGGACACCTCTGGCCAGCCTGGCACTGCCCTGCTGCTGTGATGCTGCTGTGTCCGAGACAGCGCAGGGAGCCTGGCCTGGGGATCTGGAGCAGCAAGGGCCTTGGGATCTGGATCAGCGAGACCCTGGAGCAGCAGCAGTTAACCCTGAACCCTGATGATAAGCAGAGTTCAGCCCCACAGCTGCACTTGCAAATCATCCTAGCAGAGAAAGGACTATTTTCCTGAGTGCCATCCCGCTGCCTCCAAGTCCAGCTGGTTTAGCTGGCACCTCACCCACCCAGCCACCCCTGGTGGTTACCTCCAGGGCATGGTATATGGCGCGCCGGTAGGACACCAGCTTATTGAACGTGGAAGAATTGAAATGCTGCCTAAAGGCCATCAGTCCCACCAGCTTGTCCGCAGAAACCTGTGAGAGAGTGACAAGAGCTCACCAGCGGGACAGGACAGGAATGTCCTGCCCGGCCATTTCCCCTCCAGCACTGCATTCCCAGCCCCGACCCTGTGGCACCGCAGCCAGGGGAGGAAGCCCAACGGCAGCATGACAAGGACAAGGACGGGTGGGTTGCACCCTCTGCCGGCGCTGTGACACCAGCACGGCACTTCCCTCCCTCCTGCCTGCAGCATGGGAGGGGTTGGATATCCTGGTTGCATATTAGAAAAGGGTTTTTCACTCAGAGGGTGGTCAGGCACTGGAACCGGGTCCCAAGGAAGTGGTCACGGCATCAGCCTGCCAGAGCTCGAGAAGCAGTGTTGGACAACACTCTTGGGCACACAATGGGATTTTGGGGTTGTCCTAAGCAGGGTCAGGAGTTGCACTCAATGATCCCCATGGGTCCCTTCCAACTTAGGATATTCTGAATCTGGGGGGGGGTGATGGGTCTCTGATGGGACATTCCTAACCAGGCAGGGCTCCTGGGCACCCCTGGAGCCCATGGCCTGGAAAAACCCTGTGTAGGGGCCAGGTATATGTTCCCACTGCTGGACAATGTCACCAACCTACAGTGTCCAATTATTAGTTACAGACACCAGAGCCATGAGAGCCTGCCAAGGCCTGGCTAGTGAACACCAGGGTGCCTGCCCAGGGAGGCTGCAGGGTGCACACACACCCCACAGGCAGCCCCAGGAGTGGGGTAGAAATGTGCAGGGGAGGGGGTTTGGGGCTGGGCACAGCAGGCAGGGGCAGACAGCAGGCTTACCTCGGAGAACTTTCCATCTCCAAACCACTGCACCCACCGCATGCCTGACACAGCCTGGCGCTTGGCCGTGGCTTTGTGGGAGACAACAATCGCAGGCCACCAGGAGAAACCTTTGATCTTCCCCCAGACGAGCTCCCCAATTCCAAATTCCTTCCCATCCTGAAAGCAAGAGATGATAACACAGATCTGCCAAAAAGCACAAACGCCCTATTTTATCTGGGCAGCTCTGCAGGAGAGCCCTGGAGCACAGGGGATGGACCCAGAGCGCCTTGAAGAGCTGCTCTGCCACGTGTGTCACACACTTGGATGTTTGTGCAGACAGGCTGCACCTCCTCCTTCAAGCACATGGTCCAGCACCTCCTGGCAGCACTGGCTCCCAGCCCTGCACCATGCCAGAGCTCAGTGGGGAGGTCTGTGTGTGCCAGCCCCACGCTGAGCCCATGCCTGGCACACGGCATGGTGCGTGCTCTGTCCTGCACAGCCCTCCTGGCACCAGGCCCCGTGCGTGTCCACTCCTGCCTGCCCTCCCAGGGTCTCTGCAAACACTGGGAAGCCTTGCCCTGAGATTGCTCCCTGGGTGCCCCGAGGTTCCTCCTTGGCACAGGGCAGCCCGTTCACAGGGCTCACAGCTTAGCCCATCTGGCTGCAGCCCAGGGAGAGGGTTCCCACCCACCCATCCCTCTTGTTCCCACTGGGGAGAGCAGGAAACAGGGCAGTGAAAACAGGGAGATGAAAAAGAACCAAGAATTTTGATGTGACCCATTGAGGGCCATGCTGGGTGCTTTACATGGGGAGGGCACCTCGCACAAAGCGGAGTCACCTCTGCCTGCAGAGCCCTCCTTTCCAGCTTTGTTCTGCAATTAGGCTCCTAATTATGCAGCAAGATGCAATTGCCCAATTCCTGCAAGTCTGGGGCCTTGCCCCATGGCCTGCAGGCGCTGAATCCCGCTCTGCAGCCCCAGCAGCTTCAGTTCTCTCCAGCATCCCCAACAGAAATGTTTTCTGCACATGCAACTGCCTGTCTCAGCGGGGCACAGCACGGCAGGGCACATGCCACACATGCGTGTCTCGGGAGGCCTGTGTGTGGCACTGGAGGCAGCTTGCCAGGACTGATCCCTAAAGTGTCCCTCGGCAGTAAGCTGCCCCCACAGCCTGAGACCATCACACCCCAGGCACACAGGGAAGGGCAGGCAGGGAAGGGGAGACAGGAGAAGCAGCAGTGAGGTTTCCAGAGGTTCCCCACGCCTGCAGGCTTAGGACAAGCCCCACACTACCGTGGATGCAAGAGCGGAGTTCAGCCCCTCTGTACCTGGTATTCCAGTGCCATCCCCACGTCTCTGCTCTCTGACTCCTCAGCCCCCAGCTCGGCAGAGCCATTCTGCCCCTCCTGGGAGCTGCTGCCAGAGAGTGTGCTGCTGCTCTGGGATGAGTCCCGGGAGTCATCCTCTGTCAGGTCGATGGTCAGTGGTGTGGACATGGCTGAGCGACGCCTGGAGCCCTGCATGGCAAAGGGAGAGAAGGTCAGTGCCACAAGGAGAGGGGAAGTGGGGAACAGAGACCTGCTCCACATCATCCCCCAACCTCACAGTCGGGATTGGAGAAGGGGAGCCAGTGATTGAGGGCACTGCTGCTGCCATGAGCAGAGAGGAGAGCCCTTAACAGGAGATTCTGCAGGAGAACTGCTCAGCTTTTACTTGTCAGACCCAAAGCAAATGGCACACCACTGCTCTCTCCCCTTTTCCTGTCCCAAATCCACTCCAGGGTGTTCAACACATCCAAATCATAAAAAGGGCAAGAAACAGCAAACTCACTCCAATCTACACAGGGAAAACTGAGGCCCTGAGAGTCTGCACCATGTCCAAAGCTGCTTGCCCAGGGTGCAACAGGAGTGCAGGTCTCTGGAGCCCCAGGGAAGCCCCAGGGAAGCCCCAGGGAAGCCATGACCCCACGTAGACCTGCAGACCCTCACCCGCACAGGAGTTCGCAGGTCCCTGAGAGCCTCCACACTGCTTCGATCCTTGATCCTCGTCACGTGCCGGGCCTGCCCTGCCTGGAAGATGAGGTGGACTGTGGGCTTCTGCCTGAGGCTGCTCTCCCACCCAGCGCTGCCCCGGGGCTGCACCTGCCACCAGAACAGAGAGGTGCCATGGCAGGGGTGCCCTCCCCATGCGGGACACGGACAGCCTGTGCTTCACGGGGCCGAGCACCAGCAGCACCAGAGCCCTGGGGAGGGCAAGAGGAGGGCAGACGGCTGCTGGGGGCACCTTGTGCTGAGCCCCTCTGGGCAACCATGCCCTCCACAGAGTCTCTGCAGGGTTCAGGAGCACCCATTGCTGCAGCCCTGCATCCGGCATGACCGACAGCAGCAGGAGCCATAGCCAGGAGCACTGGATGCCAGGAGAGCCACAGGCCCCAGCAGAGCACCCCTCGGAGGCACGGACCCACTCACATACCCATGGATGCTTTCACACACCCGTGAGTGCTTCCTCTCACAGCTGGCCCTGCAGCAGAACCCTGCAGCACCCTGCAGCAGCCCTTCCCCAGCAGTCACAGACACAGTCCAGCCCAGGCATGTTTCCTGCATCCGGCATAACGAGGCTCAAAATTAAACGAGATTTTGCAGCAAAGAGCCCCTGAACCAAACATAGTGGGGAAGCTGAATTTTCACCCACTGGATTTATGGCTCTTTCTTTTGGAAGCTGCCTCATCTCAGGCAGATCTCCAACCTTGGGGTTTGTTTCTAACTCAAAACAATAAAGCAAGAAGGCAAAAATGTTTCCAGATCCTGGAGGTTTGTCAACCTAGTCAACAAAAGAGGGTGGGTGAAACTGGGGTGCAGCCCCAAGGCAGCTAAAAGCAGCCCAGCCCAAGAGAGGGAGACACGAGATGGTTCAGTCCATCAATACAGACAAGACTTTTCAAAGAAAACATATCAGCATAATAATTATGATAATTATTAGGCTGCTGCAACACATAGTGGGCATCACTGCATCTCACACCACCCCCTCCTGCTGCTGTGGTCTCATGTAAATCAGGAATTTAAAAATTACAATATTACACTGGTAAATGAGTGTTGCATCCACCACTGGACTGTTCCCCCAGCACAAGAACAGCCCAGAGGGAAAGAGATGAGGACTCTGACACTGGATGCCCCCACAGACAGCCCCTGAAGAGCAGCCTAGGTGATATCTTACCTTCTGCACCCCCGCCAGGCCAAGTGGCCAGGCCAGGTCCTCCTTGGAGAGGTCTCCATTGCTGTCCTTGTTCTGCAGAGGCAACAGCGCGAGGTCCATGGGATCTGTGCAGGGACAAGGCAGAGAAGCTTTAGGCTCTGCAAGCCCTCCTGGCTGTGTCCCCACATGCCTCTGCATGTCCCACTGCTCTCAAGAGCATGTCATGATTTGGAGAGACAGAAATCTCATCTTGGAGAATTGTGGCCAGAAGCAGAGACAAGTGGTGTTCCCAGGGCTCCCCATCGTGGCACCACACCCCCGGATCACCCACCTGTCCCCAAAACTGGGAGGGACCAGCAGCAAGTGTGGTGACATTCTTATCTACTTCTTAGTTCCTGAAAGCTCAGGGGCACAAGCCAGCTATTCAGGGCTTGTCACCAAGTCATTTAAAACAGGACCTTGTTTACCCAAGAGGTGGGATTTGGAAAGCCCAGACTGGATCATCTCAGGAGCAGTGGCACCCCTCAGGCTAGTGAGGCTCCCCCTCTTCCCTTGCTCCAGGGTATTCAACTATCAAGGGGCAGAGCCAGCCTCCCACTGTGGTACCCCTTTCCACAACCAGGTCATGGCCTGGATGTGCTACAAGATTGCAGAAACCCAGTGGAGTCACATCACGGAGGGACCCTGGCCATGGCTGCAGCACTGCAGCCCCCCCCCCCTGCCACAGTGCCTCATACAGTGGGCTGGGAGATCCCAAACCCTGTTTATCCTTGCACATCCCAGGCAGGATGCATTCTGGGCACACCGTGGTGACCCTCACCTGGAGTACTGGGCTTCCCATTCGCCTCCAGTACAACACTGGGTGTAGCAGGATTGGTGCAGTCCCCGTTGAGGAGGATCAGCTTTGCCCTGCAGTCTGCCTCATCCTGCCCGTGGCTCTTGTCCTGTTTCATGGTCGCCTGTGGAAGCCAGAGTAGAAAGGAAATTCAGCCATGAAGGAAGACTCAAGGAGGGCAAAGTAGACAGTGTGAGCTCCTTGAGCCAGCCACAACTTCACGTCCTTAGCACTGAGGTCTGACTAGAGACACATCTGGAGGGGTCCTGGGAGCTAAACAGCATTTGGACAAAACCTCTCCACAAATGTGGTGGCCCTAAAGATCCACCAGCTGCAGCTAACAGAGGCTCCAGACACAACCCACTCCTCTTTAGGGAACACGAGGCTTTTCCCCACCATCCGTATGCTGTGGAACACTCCTGGGCTTGGTGCTGCCCAGCCCCACCTCACTCCGCTGGACCCAGTCTGGAGGGGAGCTGCACTTCCCTGCCACCCTGCAGAAACCGGGGGACAGCCCACCCCAGGGAACAACCCACCCCAGGGGACAGCCCACCCCAGGGGCACCATTACAGCTGCCCAGGCGTGGGTGGGCTGTGCCTGCAGCAGCAGGACAGGCAGGCAGCCCCCCCGCCATGAGGGGCAAAGTCCTGGAGCCTGCAGCCAGTTAAACTCCCCCAAAGGGAGAAAACTCCTCCTTACCCCCACTCCTGGCCTCAGCTTCCCTGCCCCAGGGCGAGGGGGCAGGGCAGGGGGCTGTGCAGCAGCACCCCCTGCCCTGGTGTCCCCTGCAGAGCTGGGGCGCTCCCCTTGCCTGAGCTCAGACGCCTCCGCCTTCCCTTGGGTGCCCTCCCCGGATCCTGTTTTTGGAAGTGGAAGCTCTGGCTCTCCTGGAGGCACCCGGACGCCGTGAACAACACTGCCTCATTGCTGGGCTATGGGTCTGTGCTGCAACTTGCCCCTTCGGCAGCACAGTCATTTCAGGAGCGTGCAACGAAAGAGCTGAGGAGCACACAGGGCTTTGCCCACCTACAGCCCTGTAAGGAAGCCAAAGCAACACCCCCCCAGCCTCAGAGAGACCCCATCTCCAGCCCACCGCCCCTTTTGCGTCACTCTCACTCCACATTGCCTCCAACTGCTGCTTAACAATTGAGATTACTGCTTTGAAATCATCTGTCAGCACCTCTGGCTAACAAAGACCAGTTGGGGTTTGATGTTTTGGATGCCGAGGGCAGAGTTAGAAAACCTGCTAACACCCAAACATGAAGGAAAACATGTGTCCAGCGCCCACCTCCCCAGGCAGAGATCCCCATGCACATCCTGCCTCCCCCCTCAACCAAGGGAGAAGGAGAGAAATTGCACCAGGCGGAGTCTGAAGCTGCATAACCCCCTAACAGCTGCGTGGAGGATTTCTGTGTGCAGAAATCCCACTGCTGCAGCACATCTGCTCCCAGATCCAGCAAACAATTCCTGGGAGCTGCCCAGACTCGCTGCCTGCCCCCAGTCCAGGTGGACGGTCCCACATGGCCCCGGATGCAGCAATCCACCCCAGCACAGCACAGCCGGGTCAGCTCCTCCTGGTCTGCTCCCCTTCCCCAGCCCACAGATGCTGCAGAGCAGCAGCAGCCACAGCCAGTGATGATGCTGCCACCAAAACCAGCAAATCTCACCAAACAGTAGTGAATCACCCTTGGGAATCCCTACAGGGAGGTGTGAGAAGATATGCTGCTCTCCCAGCATGAGGGTGACCCCGAGGGGACAGGCAGATGGGGCAGCATGAGGCAGGTAAGATTCAGGGAGAACAGGAGCAGGCAAGGCCACCACCCAGCCCTACCAAACATCTGCAGCTACAAAACTCCAGAGGACCCCTGCATTCAGTCCTGTCTCAGGAGCCCAGGAAGTTCAAACCTGCACCTCAAAATGTCTTTTCCTCTCTCAGCTCCGGGGCTGCCTGATGCCCAGCATGGCCAGGGCTCGCCAGGCCACCAGGCGAGGGTGTCCTGCCAGCCCCGTGCTAGGGAGGCAGCAGGGAAGGGTGACGCAGTGGCCAGGTTTCCCCTGGAATGTGACACAACCAGGACTGAGCACCCCAACACATCAAGCTCGGCTTTGCCACGTGCTCAGGAAGCTCCCACACTGTCTTTGTTCCAGTTATAAAGTGGGGGAAAAGGAGTTATCCCTTTGGAAGGAACTGCCCCCTGGCAGAGCGGAGACCCACAGGCCACAGCTCTGCAGGTCCGTGGCACTGGGCTGGAGGCCCAGTGAGCAGAGGCAGGTCAGCTCATTGTTTGCTGCATGTTCTCTCCAGCTGCACCGCCCAAGATCACTCGAGGACATCCCCATCACCATCCTCTGATGGGAAAGGGAACAACACACCACAGCCCAAGCTGCTCGTTAAAAGTCTCGCTTTCCCAAAATCCCACACTTATGCAGCAGGACTGTAACTCCCATCCTTTCTCCTCCTACCGCTGCCGTTTGTACCAAGCACTGAAGCCTCACGCCCAAGCCCGTCCTGCCACTCACAGCCCACACCAGGTCCCCCCATGGGAGCCACGTCCTTCTGAGCTCACCCACTCCTGCTTGGAAGGAAGGCTCGGCTCTTTGTCCCCTTGCAGAAACACACCAACATGTGCACGCAGGGCATTACGAAAATAATAAGAAACAGAGCACTGCCCTCACATGTGCTGTCTCACGGGAGGAGGAGACCAGCCCTGCAGTGTTTGCTTTGCCCGGCGCCCTGCAAACACACCGGGTGCTCCACAGCCATGCGCTCCAGATGGGAACCCACGAGGAGGAAAACAACGCAGAATTCCAGAGTTGCCGAAAGCTCCCCAAGAGCCTGGCGCCAGCGGCAGCCCCGGCACTGCCTGGTGACCAGGACGTGCCCTGCAGCCAAATCCCACCGAGGAGACAATGAACCCGCTGACTTTGGAGCCCGCCCTCATTTTGCAATACCAGTTTCTTTAAGATTTGCCAAACTGGTTAAAGACCATGCCACAGTATTAACTGCTTAGAGAGAATTCTGGTCCCTGCCTGGCCATGCTTGCCAGCCACCCTGGAGCAGGCAGAGCAGTCAGAGTGGGCATGACAACTGGACTCACCTGGCAGAGAGGGCAGGGTGGGCAGGGAAGGCAGAGCTCACCTGGCCGGACTGTGCTCTGGACTGGACCCCTGCCCCTGCTCCCGGGGCTGCTCCCCCAGCCTGGCCCGGGCTGGTTTCAGTTTTCCTTGCTGGGAAAACAGGCTGCCCTGTTATCAGGTGCGTGTCCCCAGGAGGTGGGGAGGTTGCGGACTTTGCCTCCAGACAGGGGCATGCATATCAAAAGGCTGGAGGGAAGCTTTGCCGATGGCTGGGATGGAGCCATCGCCCAAGCCCTGTTTGAATAACAAAAAGAAATAAAGGACCCTAATGGCCGGGCCGGCTCTGGGCTGTGGCGCACACTAATGGCCTTTAAGTCTCCCCAAACCGAACATTTCCCTCTAATCCTGGAAAGAAAGGAGTTGCTGGGTTGGCAGTTCCGTAAGAAAGGCGCCCATTTCGCAGATGTGCTTGCTGGGAAGGGCAAGGGGCGAAGGGCAGGCTCCCCCT
>NW_021939960.1:8904887-8910536 GCF_001715985.3 Manacus vitellinus | reverse complement strand
GGGCAGAGCCCTCACCCGCCCGGCCACCCCTCTGCCCACCAGTTTCCAGCAGCGCCATGCCCCGCACAGCCCCGTGCAGCACAACCCCGCGCAGCGCAGCGTGGGCAGACAAAGCCTCACAAGTTTTACACTCAGTTTTTGTTTGTTCTTTCCCTTTCCCGTCCAGAAGCGAGACATTGCAGGGCTGTGCCGGGGCCAGGGACACAGCCCGCGCCTCTCCTGCCCCAGACAAAGCATCCGGAGTCCACGTGGGGTATAATCTTCTCTGCTCGTTTGTTATTACTTCTAGATCCAGCAGAAGAGTATATACCAGTAAGGAAAGGAATATGATTATCCTGGTGTGACAGAAATGAGCTTTCAAGGTCAGGAGGAAAACTTAGTTAGCCAAAGTGTGTGAAATCTGCAGGAAGCATGTGGACCAGCCCCAGGCCTGTGCAGCAGGTTCCCCCAACCCACCCCTCCATCCCTGCAGAACACAAGCATGAAAAATTTGGCAGCAAATGCAAAAAAAATTCTGCAAATGAACAGGAGGAGCTGAGAAACCCGCTCTGGATGAGCCCTTGGGAACACTGGACATCACCATTCAAACAAACATGTATTGCATAAACCTGAAGGCAATTCGCAGCTCAGGGGAGGAGGTTAAAACAAACAGACAGATTTTACTCCTGTTTCTTTTTCCAGATTTGGGAAAGGGAAATGCTTTTTCGAGCTGTGCTGTGCTCATTAGAGTTTCCAGGGCACTGTGAGGCTGGAATCAGCCCTTCCAGCATCCATGGGCTCCTCTCCCTTTCTGCAGAAACCTTCCTGCTGCTGTTGGCCTCGCTGACCTGCCATCAATCTCCTGCCGGCTGAAACGCCCTCTTTCCCTCTCTGCCCCTCAGTTATCATTTAATTCAGGAGAGGATGGCTGTGCAAACTGCTTGTGGGAAAGGCCTGGTACCAGACAAAGCAGCTCTGGCAGAGGATGAGACAAGAACCCTGATTCTTTCCCTGTCTCTGCTAAACACACCACAGAGAGATGATGTGAGTTTATTTCTTAACAATCAAGAGAATTTGTATGGCATTTCCTGGGAAACAAGGTACCTCTACAGAGGATTTTATATCCAGGCTCCTGCCAGACATTCCCAGTATCCCACACCAGGCTCTCAGCAGCTCCTGCTGAGCCAGGGCTGGCAGCAGCAGTCTCTGCCAGGTGAATACCAAAGCAGTTCCCTTGCTGCTCCCCACCAGCCCTACGGCTCTCCAGCAAGGACTAGCAATGGGACATGGCTGTGGGGGCACAGCCCCTCTGCTCCATTGCTGGAGCAGCTGCAAGGAGCTGGGCAGCATGGCCAGGGCTCATGTGAACATAGAGGGAGAGGTGGGGAGTCCCTCCCTACCCCTGGGCTTAGGTGGCATGTCCTCTGCACATCACATCCCTCCCCATGACAGAGGAACTCCCACCAGCAGCAAGGCTGGGCTGCCCAGCTTCTGCAGGAAATCATTCCAGCAGGAATCATTCCCCCATCTGGCTGGCATCTCAAATCCGTGGAGCTGGACCAACCAGCTGAAGAAGCCATTCCCTGTCACTATCACACAGTTGGGATTGGCAACACCCATTCACATCAGAAATGACTCCTCATCTTTCACACGCTTCCCAGTGACCATGCCAGCCCTTCCATGCATCACTCCCCGCTCCCAACCCTCAATCCTCCTCCTCACCAAAGGCTGCTCAGCCAATACCTTTTCTGAAGTGCACCTGGGTTATGGCACCAGGCCCAGCTTCTCTCTGTCCACCCAGTTCCCCCACTTCAAATTTCTTCCTAAAATTCTCTTGGTCAGGCAAACCAACACCACTCCCTGACTGCAGCTCTGCTTTGGCTCCCACCACCTCCCGTCTCTTGCTTTGCACCCAAGGCTTTGAGTCAGGACCTGCTCCATGTGTCACAGCAGCGTGCCTGGAGACCCTCCACAAATAAAGTGATTGAGCAAATATGTGTCATTACCTACAGCTGTTGGCAGTGCAACCTTGTCACCTCCAGATCTGTGGGTCCCATGTTCCCAGGTCTCAGTAACGGCCGAGTTCTTGTTTAGTCTTCTCACAGGTAGGGATGAGCACCAGCACCATTAAATCACCTCAGACAGTCGTGAGCCGGGGCTGGGAGCAGGAGGAACTTCTCCTTTTGCTGAAGTCAGTGGTGATGCTCCTGCTGGGTTCAGGCTTTGGGGTCCCCGTGTCGGCGCACACACAGCTCAGCGGCTCTTTCCCAGCCTGCAGTAACATCATTTTCTCTGCCTGGCATTCTTCGCTGCAAGACCCCATAGGATCATGTCCCACAGGATGTGTCCTCCTCTTCCATGAGCTTCTCCATGGCCTGAGCCCTCGCCCCAGCCCTGCACTGGCCACCTGCCTCTCCACCAGCTCCACCAGTGCTGCTCCATCACAGCTCCCAGAGACCATCCACTCCTCACCACGGCTCCCCAGAGCAGCTCTCCCATCCCCAGCACCTCTCCTGAGCCTGAGGAGAGCTGTGCCACCCAACAGGGCTCTGGTTGTTAGAAGCAAGGTCTCTCCCTGCTGTGAGAGAGCCTCATCCTGCTGCCATATGTGGGAATACAGCCCCAGCTTCCCTTACAGCTGGGCTGGCTTTTCCCATCTGGGGGAGAATTGCTGTTTACACAGAGATAGGAAGTGTTATCCCTCCTACAAGAAGTTTCTAGCCCTTCCTGTGGGCTGGCCAGGCCCACATGATACAAACCTCTAATAAAAATAAGGTTAAAAATAAGTGTCATCCGTGTAACCAGAACATCTAGAAAGTCTGCAGCTACCCGTCTGTAAACTTCAAACGCGAAGGCACACAAAGAAAAACCTTCAATGCCTCTCTAACAAAGCTGGCCACAAAATCCTCTTTTTCCTAGAAAACAGGATACGCCTGCTACAGCCTAATCTGAAGTGACGAGGGCTCCCCAAACCACTCTCCTCAGCACATATACTTTCATCGAGAGGAACATTGCTCCCGGGGGGCGGCTGCCAGCAGAGCCCCCTCCCTCCTGTGCCACCTCCGGAGCTGCTCCTGCCTGCCCGGGTCAGGGATTATGGTCCCTGCTCAGGGGCAGGGGAGCCAGCGGAGGGAGGCACGGTTTTTGCCAGTGGTTGCAAGGCCAGGAGTGTGCCAGAGCCCAGCAGAGGAGCTCCCAGCTCCACTCCACCTCCGCACGAGAGGCTGGCAGACAGTTGGTCCTGCAGCGGTGCCTGCCCGGGAGCAAAGGGTGAAAAGTGGGATGTGGGAGAGGAAGGGGCATTAAACTGGAGGAGAAACTGAAATCCTGGTCTCAGAGGTCTCATATATCCCATGGGAACAGAACTAGCTCCTCCAAAGTTTCAGCTGGGAGGAGTCACAGCATCCCTCAGACTATGTCCAGAGACCTTCTCTGAGTGCTTCCAGCCCAAAGCAGACACTGTGGGTGGGCTCAGACCAGCCTGGTGAAAGGCCTCTCTGAGTTTTACCCCTGGCTCCTTCACACACTCTTACCTTTTCCAGGCCTTTCTCAGGCTGGCAATGCTCCCCACATCAACTGCAAGGCTGACCTGGGAGCAACCGCAAAGGGCTGGGAGAGCTTGGCATAGAGAGGGGCATCAGAGAACAGGATGGGGACACCCGAGGATTTGATCTCTTGGGAACACATAATAAGGACCCTTACCCAGTTAACACTCTCCAAGTACTGAGGAAGCTTTTCATATCTGACATGTGAAATGAAGCTAAAAAGGTACATGGATCCTCTCCTCAGATAGGACAGCACCATTTTCAGACACTATTTCCCTGCATGTGTGTCCGTGTATGTCTGTGTGTGTTCCCATTGCTGCTTTTATGCTGGTATTTATGGTGAACAAGGGCACATACCTGCAACTCCAAACTGTCCTTGGCCCGTCCTCAGCTCTGATGAGTCCATGAGAATGGCCTGGCAGGAGCACCCATGGGCTGATGGCTGTCTGCACCCCCAGAGCAGCCCTGGGGCTCTGCCTTGGACGCTGGTCACCATCCCCCATCAAGCGCACCCATAACTGTGGCCATCACTCTGCAACCTTCTCTTTTAACTGAGTAAATCTTTCTTGATTTGAGAACTAAGTAAATTCTGGCATCACAGAGCTGCCCTGCCGTACCAGGGCTCGTGACACTCACATGCCACAGTGCAGTCAGCTCATATTCCAGGAGGAGGGACCACCGAATTTCCTGATGATTGTTTGAGCAGGATGTTATGATCGTGCAATTCAACTGAGACTCCTCTTTTTCTTGGATCCTGTCACTCAACTTCCCTCAAGAATTTGGTTCGCTGCCTGAAAAATTGTTCAACAGCGTTGGCGTCACCGTCCTGCCGAACCTCCGGCGTGCTCGCACACGCACACACGCGAGCACCCAGACCAGACCGTCCTTAATTAGCTCCTAAAGCATCACCCTGGGAAGACAGGGAAGTAAAGATCCATCACAGGCTGCTCCTGCACGGCTGACTCCAGGTGCAAACCGGGAGACAAAACTGTCTCTTGCCTGGTTTCGGATTTTCGGCCGCACGATACCGGGGAAAAAAAATTCTGGTGGCTATGAAAATGTGCGGTAATTAACTGCAATTACTAATTTGCACTTAGGAAAATTTTAAAGCCAGAGAGGAATTTCGTGCTCACACACACTGGCATCTTGTGGTACCTCCTCCATCCATCTCCCTGAAGGAGTTTTAGCTCAAATTAACTCGGTTTTAGAGACAAGAATGGTTTAAGCTGACTTGGACTGTTCCTATTCACCACAGAAACAGATAAATTGTTCCAATGTGAAAAACCTGCACCACGTTTTAAGGTGTCCTAAATATTTAGGGTCAAATCCTCCAAGCACATCCATAGCCAATTTTTTCACCTGAAAAATCGAGGTGCACCTGGGTCTATGAAACAGAAACTCTCCCAGCTGGGCTATGAGGTAGAAGGGGAAAAAAAGGAAGCTGGATGCTATTTCCAGCCAGACCACCAGTAAATATCTCTTAACTCCTCATCATTAGTGGTACTTAGCTGCTTATCTCCTTGTTTATAAACTGCTTCTGGGATAGTCTTACAATGAAAGGGCTATAAAATTTCCTATACTTTCATTTGCAGTTCCAAGTGCCAGTTTTACCTCCACAAAGGCTTTTACACTCTGTCCTCTGCCCCGACAGCCAGGAAACACCTTCCTGATAAAATGGATCAGACGCTTTCACACTGAGAGTGGAATCCTGGGAAGATCATGCTCCTGCCCAAGGAAAGCTGTAAAATAGCAGCTTAAGGTAAGGGAGTCTCTCAGGATGGCATCAGCTCCATTGTTCGAGAAGGTGATTTTCCAACTACCCTGCCTTCCTACACGTCTCTGAGTCAAGGAGACCTCCTGCATATGGGTTATGGTGAGAATCAGGTTAAAATCTCCTGATGGAACCCTGACCCCATGGACATCTGGGCACTTTCTGCCCGTGGGCTGGCTCATCCCAGAGCTGCTGCTTCTTTACCCAACCCCTGCCCATTCCAGGAGCCCACAGATCCCTGCCATGAGACGTGGGCTGTCTGACCACGGGCCACCCATCACCCCCAGCCCGGGCCAGGCAGGGCAGCGGGCAGCGCTTGGGAGCAGGAGCTGGACAGGGAAGAGCACACCCAAC
>NW_021939960.1:8896877-8903984 GCF_001715985.3 Manacus vitellinus | reverse complement strand
GACCCAGCCGGGCGAGCCCCGCGCACGCCAGAGCTGTTTGCGGGGTGTGC
The DNA here is from genome assembly GCF_001715985.3 of Manacus vitellinus. NCBI lineage: Eukaryota > Metazoa > Chordata > Aves > Passeriformes > Pipridae > Manacus > Manacus vitellinus. Next base: position 8,903,934 of record NW_021939960.1, on the reverse strand, counting down.
ATGGAACCATGGGATCCCAGAATGGTGGGGACATTCTGGAAGGTCCCTTCTAATCCCCGGAAGGGACCTTAAAGACCATCTAGTTCCTGCCGTGGGCAGGGACACTGGCGGAGCTCCTGGTGGGGGGCTCAGATCGTGCCCGGTGGGCAGGGGGGCCCTGTCGAGCACTGGGGTTTCTGGTGGGGGCCACGCAGCGTTTGGGTTGTGATCCCCACCCCACACCTCCTGCCCCAAGCCGATGCTCCCAGTCATTGGTACCGTCTGCTCCCAGATCACCGACACACCGCGTGTGCTTTTGGGGCTGAGCAACTGGTTCAGCGAGGGCTGAAGTTGTGGAAGCGCGGAAGCTTTTCCAGCCCAGCTTGCCCAGAACCGAGGATACCAGACCAGAATCATCTCCATTACATGTCTGAGGATGAGGGCAGGGCAGGAGGAGCCACTGCAGCAGCAGCCAGCCATACCCAAAAGGTCACGGTTGGTGCTGGTGCCAGCAGAGGAGGGTGCTGGTGGTGCTCTGCCACACAGGCAGCCTCTCCAGCCCTGCCAGCTGCACCCTCAGAAAGCTGAAGGCAGCAACTAGACCCTTAACCAGTTCTCTTCCTTTCCCGAGTTAGTCTGGTTACCCCATGGGGTTTGTGAAACATGAGAGTAGATGTTCACAGCTTTTCCCACTCACAGTTTTTGGATTGCACAAGAACAGCAGCTTCCGATTAGCCACAAGTCACAAAAGCCCTGTGCAGTGCCAGCTACCAGCTGCACAGACCCTTTGAGAGGCTCTGAAAAGCATCCATGAGCAAATCCCATCCACAGGCATCACAGAATGCCAGGGACTGGGTCACCCCGTCAGCACGGGAGGTCCAGCTCTGAGACCAACGTGCTGGAGGCAGGTGGAGCTGGATCAGGGTGGTACATCACCACCTAATCGTGGTGATGATGGGGTGGGAGGTAGTGGGTGGCTGATGCCCAGCTCTAACACTGCCCTGTTTCTTCCAGCAATTCTCAGAGCTGACTGAAGTGCTTTTCCGCTTTCTGACGGAGCCCAAGGAGGTAAGGCAAGAGCTCTGGAGGTGTGTGAGTGCAGATCTGGCCAGAAAAACGATTGTGTCATTGCTCTTTTTCTTGAACAGGTAGAAAGGTTTCTGGCTCAGCTCTCAGACTTTGCCACTATGAATAAAATCAGCTTGGGCCCCCTGAAAAACATTGTCAAAAGTATTCTTCTGGTACCCAACGGTAAGTGATGCATTTGCATATGCTGCCCTGAGGCCAAACTGTCCCATCCATTCCTGCATGCTGCTAAAGTGTGTCTCAGAACTGTGGGTGCTTGGTTTGCAAAATAACTACCTAATACAGCACTTAAGAATCAAAACTTCCCCTGTTTGTTGACTCTTTGTATTCTTTATACCCTGCCTGCACACACATTTCACAGGCTTAACTAAAATCCCTTAAATACCTGTAAATACCTGTAAATGCAGCACAACACTGTGACAGAGCTTGGTTTAACCTGTACCTGTAAATCCCTTTGCCAGACCAGGGCAGCCTCATGTTAGCACTGAGTCTCTGCAGGAACTTCCACCCAAGTGACCCAGTACTGTAATTCCTCCAAGGACAAGTGCTGTTGGAGACAGATAAGACAGTGTACACTCATTTGGAGTGGGCTGGGGTCTGGTGTAGTTCTAGGCCATGTGAAGGAGACATCTGACCTTGTAGTCTGGACTGAATGTGTCCAGCACTTTCTCATTCATAAACAGTGGGGAAGAGATTTGGGGGGATTCCCCTGGAATACCCCAGACTCCAGCACTTTATGAGATTATTGTGATGTTGTGGCTGCCGTTTGACATGGTAATGCATCAAACACTCCAAGGCATTTTCATCCCATTGATCCTTCCTGTTATTAATAGTTCCTTGCTATTACTCTTCAGCCCTGGGTTCCCTGTAGCTTCCTTCACAGCCCTGATGCTGAGCACAACTGTTTTCTGAATTTGTTCTAAACTTGTTCTGCTACTTCAAGCCATTTTTCCCGTTCAGGCGTAGCAATAAATAATTCCCTTTCCTACAACCGTCCCGGGGGGATTTAATGTGGAATCAGCATTTTCTCCCATCCCAATTCTGGCCTTGGTGCCCTCATCTCGTCGTTCCTGTTCACATGCTCTGGCTTCAATCCCAATTGTGATTTTTCCTTACCTCTGGGATGCCAGGGACAGTATCAGAACGGATCACAGCAGATAACTTTGCCTCTGTGCTACACAGCCGGAAAGCCACGTGGGGCTGGCAGTCTCCTTGAATTTATGAGATTCCTGCTCTTGGCTTCAGAGAGCAGAATCCTTGTAAAGGTCCCTGAGCTGCCTGTGCCCCAGAACAAAGGGGAAAGGCGCAGCGGGGGAAAGTGTTATATGCACACGTTCACACCCATCATCCCAAACACAGCAGGTAGGTCAAATTAGTAGCCCGCCAGCCTTAACAGTTCTCCTTTAACAAGCAAAGCGGCTACAGGAGAGAAAGCAGCAGCTTCAAAACACAACCGCTGCCGCTGTTCCCATGGATACCTGCAATGGGATCTCGCCCTCTCCCAGGCACTCCCAGAGCCCGGACTTTTAAAGCACTGGGCATCTGCAAAGATACCGGCAGGCACGACTGGGTTTCCGATCTCTGAGGAGCTGTGGTTTGCTTCAAAACACAGCCTAGGAACAGAAGCTTTCCATCGCCAGGCCCCGTCCCTGCCTCTCTTTGACTCGGTAAAGATTGGTTTGACTCAATAAAAGTGATTTTTCTTCTTTGTGTTGTTTATTCAGGTGCCCTGAAGAGGAATTTGTCTTCTGAACAAGTCAAAGCAGATTTTATTGCTCTAGGTAGGTCACCTGACTTTCACAAAATAAAAGATAATTAATATTTATCACATATAGTAATCTCGTATGGTCTCTCCCACAGGCCTCAGTGAAGAGAAAGCCAGTTATTTTGCAGAACAGGTATTCATATATTTTTGCTTGTTTCTAAGCTAACAAAATGTCGGTCTCTGAGTGGGAACTCATAAAACCCTACTGTGCTCCTGAGACATGTTGGCACTTTGGGTATTTTCTTCAAAACCAGCTCAGGATTTTGAACTGAAGATCCTCAAAAAGCTAATAAGGAGCAGTTTGTCTGATGATTCCTCTCATTTGCTATGGCCTCTCCCTCATCAGTGTCACAGTTCCTGCACTGCTGTGTGGCTTTCATGTGATGTTTTTGTGCTTCCCATGCTTCGAGCCCCGAGGTCATGCAGTTACATGAACACATGGCTTTTTGCACAGATATTGTTACACTGAACCAGCGTTAAAACAGAACCAGTGAGTTTCCTTTACAGCAGTGCCAAGGCAGATGGAAATCCTAGCAGGACTCTAACACCTCTGAAAGCCCTCCCAACCACATTAGTTCTCCCTTCACTCTGGGTTTCTGCCATCCTCTGCCTCGGTTCTCGTTGGAATTTCAGGTACAAACAGAGGCCTCTCTGAATTGACTGCTGGTGTGTCTTTTGCTCCTGCAGTGGAAGGTGAATTCCCCCACCCTGACACGCCTGGCTGTGGGTCAGACGCTGATGATTAACCAGCTGATAGATATGGAGTGGAAGTTTGGAGGTAATAGATCTACAGCATAAACTGAATGGGTTGGGAAACCCACCAGCAGCTCTCAGCTAAATAACTTTTTATTTCACCGTTTAACTAACAGATTATCTGCCTTCTCTTCTTTCTGACTCACAGTGACTGCTGGGAGCAGTGAGCTGGAAAAAGTGGGAAGTATCTTCTTACAGGTAAATCTCCCACATCAGAGAGTTCAGGTTGTAGTGCAGTTAAGGAACAAGCTCCAACCAGGCATGTGGGAAGCGCTGGCTGTGAAGGGAAGGAGAGGGAAGCTGGGTCTCATAGGAACAGGCTCTGTCACTGTATCTGCTTCAGTCTCCAAGTGCCTCTGCCGGCAGAGAGCAGGCACGCTGCTGTTTGTTTCTCTTCTGAAGACATGAGGTATCACAGAAGTGTGGCCCACTCTGAAAAGCTGTTCAAAAACCTCAGTCTAGCAGAGGTGAGGCTATCTTGGGGAGGGAGGGAAAATGGGATCAAGGACTTCCAGAGATCCTCCCAATGCCCAGGGAATCTGTTCCTACACTGACACTTCTTGAAAAGCCCATCAAAGATGTGTGAGCTGTGCAACAGTCTGAAACTCACAGCAGACTCCTGCTCCTGGTGCTCAGATAAAGGTCTCTGAACTAAAATACCTCTGTTTTTCCTTCCCCCAAGCTGAAGCTGGTGATTAAAAAAGGGAGCCAGCTGGAAAACGTGTATGTTGGTGAGTTGACATTCTGGACAAGAAGGAAGCACAGGAAAGCTGCATGGCAGTTCAGGGCTCTGGGTGCTGCTGGAGGTGGGGGAGTCTGGGGGCAGAACCTGGGGGGAATCACTGCAAGAGCATCACTGTGGCCACTCCTGCCTTGACCTCACCATCACTCCTGCCCCAGTTTCTCCATTGCCATGGCCACTATTGCCCTGGCCTTTCCCTGCCCCAGCCCCTCCATCATTCCTGCCCTGGCCTCTCCCTGCTGCAGGCACTCTGGAAGTGTTTAGGAACATCTGGGCATCTTCACATCTGTGCCTCAGTAGACACAGATCTGCCATGGAGCTGTGCAGAGCAGTCAGAGCAGAACAGCGGAGGAGGAAAGTAAATGATTCCCAAGTGTGGAGTGCTGTTAGGAGATCCCAGCCCAGCTAGTGTAAGGAACCAGCTGCTGGGAGTCAAGGTGGCTAATTCTGCCCAGCTTAGGTGAACATGAGTTGCTCCATAGTAGCACTGGAATGGCTTTGCCAACGTTGGAAGTGCAATCTGAAATCTAAGATGTCTCTTTTTTTTTTTTTTTTTTACAGAGTTAACTTTGCCCCAGTTCTACAGTTTTCTGCATGAAATGGAACGGGTCAAAACCAGCCTGGAAAGCTTCAGCTGAAACTGCACAGACCTGAGCCGACATCTGTCCAGGATGTTTAATTCCTCCTCGTGGGCCTGCAGATCTGCTCTTTCCCAGCTGACGCTCACACCCTGATAAGAGAAGACAAGCTGTGCAGTGAGCAGCAATGTCATGGCCCAGCAGGACCCATCAATCCTTCAGAACTTGAAACTGTGGCAAAGTTTCAGCTTTTTCAAAGCACCTACAAGTCCATACATCTCCTTTTTTTTATATACTATTATAAGAACTTGTGGTCAGAAATATGTGCATACTTGTACTAAAGCAGCAAAGAAATAAACCCACTCCCATCCTCCTCCGTTTGTATCAGAATTTGATTTTTGTAAGAAAAAGAGAAACAGAAGTTAGAATCATTTTCAAACTTAGAAGAATTAAGCAGGGAGGACAGGGGAAGCAAGGAGAGCATCTAACGTGGAGAGTCACTTAGTGCTCCCTTCAAGCCTCTCCCTTCTCTCATATGAAGAAATGCCTTGATTAGCTCCTTCCCAATCGTGCCTCATTATGGAAAAGTATCTCAGTGGTAGATGATTTTAAATCTTAAACAACCAAACATCTGCCTCTGTGCACAGGGGGAAGACATCCCAGGGGGTGACTAGATAAATCTCGTTTGGATGTGGTGCTCTTTAATCTGCAGCTTGTGTGACATTGCACAGTCAGATCCAGCCCGTTTCCCAGTGGACATATGTCCAAACCCCATGAAATACCATTAGCTCAAGTCTTCAGTTGTCTGAGGGCGAGGATGAGCTCTTCATCAGGAAGCAGAGGGGTGCCCAGACCCGACCTGGGGCAGTGGGTGATGTTACAATCACCAAGATTCCTCCCACATCCAGACTGCTGAGTTGTCCAGCAGCCTGAGCTGGCTGAAGCCTCCTCCCATGGCACAAGGCTGAACAAAACTCCTCTTATAGCTCCTTCCACCTCCAGGATGTCCCGAGGCACCTCTGTGTCCCTGGCACACTCAACAATTGCAGTGGAGGGAATAAACCACATCACCAGGGAAGATCCCAGTAAGAGACTCACTGTTTCCAACCTCCACCTGAAGGGATTCACTGTCCTGTGGTGTCCTGCTGTGGAGTCTGCTGTGAGCCTGCAGCTGCTTCCAGTTGAACTCATCCCAAGCAGACCATTCCTGTGAGAAAAGCTTCACAAAGCTCCCTGCAACTCGCAGCTTCACCCACAGGTTTTCAGCTGCAGCAAACCCAGCATGTCCCTGCATCACATTTCCTGCGGTGCTGTGGGAGTGACGGGGACCGACAGCAGGCACAGGCTGAGCCCTGTGTTTGGGAAATGGGGAATCCTGCTGGCAAACCCGGGTATGGGATTTATTCTTTTTCCTGCATATCAGGCCGGTCACAAGCATTTTGAGCTTTGTCACGTGATTACTGTAAAAATTAAAAAAAAAACAAACACCAACCCTCTGAAATAACGTTCTGCAAAATACTCCCTCTCCTTTTGGGGGGCAGGAAAAGCTATTTCAGGAAGAAGCAGTCCAAAGGGCTGCTGCTTTCTCAAGACAAAAGGAATTTTTTTCTTTTCTTTGCGTTTCTCTGCTTGCCTGTTCCCATTATTTCTCCTCGCCCTCCCAGTGCCAGGGCGGCACCGCTCAACCCTATCGGGTTACGGCGGGAGGTGGGCCCGCGGCGCTGCGCGGAGGAGATGCCAGGCTCAGTTGTGGGTCAGGAATCCGCCGTCCATCCCCCCGCGCTCCTCCCCCTGCCCGGTTGGGATTAAGCCGCTCGGGGCTGACGCACGGCGCTGCCCGCTGACCCCGAGTGCAGGGGTCACCCCCAAGCTGCCCCGCTGTCCCCACGGGCACCTCTGATCGGCGGCATGTGCGGCGCAGCGTGACCTTCCCGCTGCCACCAGCGCTCCCGGGGACCCGGCAGCGCCCTTTCATCCCACGCACTTGGCTGTGCATGAGCCGAGCTGGCAGCCCCGTGGGGAAAGGGTGTAGGGGGGAGCTGGCTCCCACGGCACAGGGTGATGCCAACCACGGGGGAGCTGCGTCGCCCTCCCAGTCAGGCCATCCAAGAGCAAGCAGGGCTTGGGGAACGGCGTGGCAGCCATGCCTCTGCT
>NW_021939960.1:8893945-8896117 GCF_001715985.3 Manacus vitellinus | reverse complement strand
CAGCACAGGGAATTCCAGGATTCAAGGCTGTTGTGATTCTCAGCCATGTCAGATGCTAATGACCAGGGAAACTGGGATATTTTCAGATGCAACATTTTCTCCCCACTGGAAACGCCGATGCCACTGCTCCCTTCACGTGAGAAGGAGTCCTCCAAACCCCAAGAACAAAAGCCTCAGCAGCGCCCACCACCCTCCCCCTGCTCGGAGGGAGCAGAGCAGACATGGACTCTGCTCCTGCCTGCGAGCCCATGGGCTGGCAGGGCAGGAAGGAACCAGGGCTCTGCCTGATCTTGAGCAGGTCGTGGGGAACTGCAGAGCTCCCATGGGACCTCCTGGATTCCACAGACCTCGCCAGGAGCCACTCCGTGCTGAGGGCTTTCCACTTGGTCTGTACCCCTGTCCCAGCTTTCCCCTTTGCAAAACAGCGTGGCTAATCTCAGAGCTGGCCAACAGCTGGGAGGGAGCCATGGCAGGTGAGAGGAGCCAGGGAGCAGAAATGGCAGGTAATGGCCCCAAAGCAGCTGGAACTCAGCCCAGTGCCAGGCAGAGACTGCAGCTTGCCGTGCCTGGCCCAGCTGAACACCAGCTCAGGAAAGGCACTGTCTCCATGGTGGTGTTAATCCCACAGAGCACAGCATGGCTAATGAAGCCAGTCCTGCCCCTCTTCACCCCATGCTGTCCTCCTCCCCAGTTCCTCCAAGTTTTGGGGTTTTTTGGTTTTTGCACCTAGCAAAAACACCAGGTGTGAACTGCAGCTCCCCAGATTGCTTTGTCTGTCTGGGAACAGCAGCCCTGAGCACATCAGAGGCCCCAGGGCTACACCACCACCCTGCTGTGCCACGTGAGTCCCTGGGGACAGGGACCTGCAGGGGCTGTGTGGGACTCCCTATGGCTCCCAAGGCCCTTGCCCTGGGAAGAGGCTCCAGATCCTCTTACCAGAGCACTCAGGTGAGTGCAGCACTCAGCACAGCACCATGCTGAGGATATGCTCCCAGGAATGAGCTCTCAGCCTGCCTTGGGACAAGATTCTGCATCCACCCTGCTCGGGACAGGGAAAAAGCATCCCACCCTGCCTGCAAAACCAAGCTGCTGCCTCCCATTCTTGCAGTAGGTGGGGGAAAAAACTGGTGGTGTCCAAGGCAGTGGAAATATTCCTAGCATGTCCTCTGCTCCCAAGCCTTGCCATCTCTCTAGGCAGCTCTTTGTCCAGGCACACTGGGAACAATTGGGGTTGCTCAGCCAGACCGCAGGCTGTCGATCAGCAGAGGGAATGAATGCTCCAGCATACGGAACCCATCTTCTCCCACAGCACGGGGAGGTGGCCACCAGAAACCGGCCTCTGGCACAACAGCACAGGCAGAAACAATGCCCAGGCACCCATGCCAGCCCATCCGAGGAAAAACCAAGTGGGAGAGGGTGACTGGGTATCCCCAGTCCCCATCCAGGGCTGGGATTGGCATGGTTGGCACAGCAGTGGTTCCAAGGTCCCTGCGTTCACCCCCACTGCAGGCAGCCCAGGAGGAAGAGCTGAGTCCTGGGGGACAGGGAGGAGACCCCCAAGCTGCGGGATTGAGGCTGGGCTGGCCCCTCTCAGCACCCAGTGCCCTCAGGGAGTCCTATCTAGGGATTTTGTCCCCTTGCACAGCTTCACAAACAGTGTCAGGCCTTGTGGTGACAAACGTGTCCTGTCCCCAAGTGCCCGGTTCAGCTTCTCCCCTCTGTGACACCCTGAGTGGCCGTGGGCTGGTGCACGGTGGGGGCAGCCCACTGAGGCAGCTCAGCCCATTTCCCAGCGCTCAGCTCCAGTTTATAGGGCTGCTCTGTCCCAGGGGCATCGCTGCCACCGCTAACGAGGTTATCCCAGACCAGGCACCGACAGAGAGGGAAAGCGGGGTTAACCCTTGTGCTGCTGACACATCCCACAGCACTGGGGAACAGCTTTGTCTGGAAGCGAGCTCTTAAGTCCCAGTGGCAACGGGTGGCTGTGAAACACCGGCAAGGACCCTCTTGCCATTCCCATGCCGGCCCCTGCACCGCAGCGTCCCTCCCCTCGGAGCAGCCCCACACCCCTGAGATCAGCACCAAGCCCCGAGGCCACATTAGCCCTTGCAGCCGGTGCCCACGGCACAACGGTGCCACGCTGCAGCCCGGGCAGCCCTGTTCGCCCGGCTC
>NW_021939960.1:8891015-8893202 GCF_001715985.3 Manacus vitellinus | reverse complement strand
AGCTGAGCCATCCCACCCCAGCTGCCCCTGCAGCAGCCCCAGCTCCGAGCACTGGTCCCTACCGCCCCCAGCAGAGCCCCCCGCACCAGTTCAGCTCCCAGCTGGGGGCAGAAGCTCCGAATTTATTCAAAATGCAATAAAACTGAAACCCAAGTGTCCCGGTTCCCTGTTGTTCCATAGGGCCAGTGCCGGAGTGAGCCCCCCTCCCACACCACACACCTGCAATGTGAAGGTGAGGCAGTTCGTCAGTTGGGCTGGCTTTGATAAGAGCAGACTAAAAATAATCATCATAATAATGAGAAGACCCCTTGCCTCTCTGGGGGCCACCCCCCAGCCAGGCAGGCTGGGACTTTCAGCTTCTGCTACTGAGGAATTACTTGCATTTATGTATATATATGTGCATATACATTACCCCCCCACCTCCCTCTATGTGGGGCACCGGTGGATGCCTGTTCCCAGCTGTGGGTGGCCTCTGCAGGGCCAGGTCCTGAGGGAGGAGGCATCCGGAACGTGAGATGAGGGTGGACAGATGCCCACAGGACACGGGACACTCCGGAGCCCCCTCAATGCAGAGAGGGGGAACCCCGAGCTCAGGCAGAGCCCCACGGGCTGGCCTGGCTGTGTGGGGTGGGACATGAGGCCCGGGGGGTGGGGACGGAGCTGGATCCCCCCCATGCCAGGCTGCAGGTGCAGAGCAGTTTGGCAGAGCACTGCTGGAGCAGGTGAAGGAGAGGGGGAGCACCCGCCTTTCCATCAGCTTTTCTACTTGCTCCATCTCACATATAGCGAATTCTGAGCACACAATGCAGTTATCGAATAAAATTATTCTTTTTTTAGTACTTGTATGCATGTGGGTTTTAAGGCTCTGCCTAGAAACCAACCTCTGAGCCAGGAGCAGAGAGACCGGAGGGAAAAGCCAGGCGAGCCCTGGACCCCGCACTGGGCTGGAGGGTTGTGGGACACAGGGATGCAAGTGCAGCACCACCAACCAGAGCAGCTCGCAGGTGGCACATCCATCCCACACAGGTGACATGGCCATCACTCCTTCAAGTGTGGAAGCAAGGAGGAAGAAGCTCTCCTGGCTAGGACAGGGATCATCAGGGACAATGGCCACTGCAGCCAGTCCAGGGCTGCCTCGCTTCTCCCTTCCCTGTCACCATCTCCATCCCCCATGGCATCAGCTCTGTTCCCCTCCCACAGAGCTCTGCCTGTGCCCGCGAGGACGAGTCCTGCCTCCCCTCCGCCATCTCGCTCTCCCTCCAGGCAGTGGAGCCGAGGCGCTGCCAGCTCCATCTGCACAGTGCGGCGAGCACCGGGCCAAGGGGCAGGACCCACAATCACATTTCCTCGGAGCACATTGCACTCACGCCTTGCCGAGGGTGTTGGAAATGGGTGGCTGTAATCATGGTGCTCTGAATAACTGCAGCTCACTCACCACGGCCTCCGAGCCTGCTGTGTGCTCCAGCTCCAGCCTCATCCTCTCTCAAGGCTGTTCCCTGCCATGACGTGCCCTGGTTTCCAACCTGCCTTATAACCTCCTGCCTCAGCCCAGGTGCCCGCAGTCCCCACTCCCTCCCTCCTTCCCACTCACCCACCCACCCACAGACTCCCATCAGTGCTTCCCCCATTACATCTGGTTTGGCTTTGACCTGTGTTCTCTTCCCAGAAGGATTCCCATGGGCTGAGGACACAAATCCCCCCAAATGGGGGCTCTGCTGCCCTGTGACAGACAGCGCTGCCAAAACACAGTGCAGCACAAAGGGCTCACGGAGCTGTTATTGCTGCTGATCCTGTGTGGCTCCCCCAGACCCGCCTGGAGCAGAGGCTGCCCTTGGAGCTGGTGCTCTACAGACTCCCCAGGGCTTTTGGAAGGGTCAAGGCACAGCTCCCCACTCCCAGCCGCGGCAGCCCGGCCGCAGGGCAGCAGGCTCTCCTCTGCCACCAAACCTGGCTGAGGCTGCGCTGGTGCCATCTGTTCGTCAGGCACAGCCCCGTGTCACGCTGTGCTGCGGGAGCCATGCCAAAGCTCCCGGACCCTGCTGGAGCACCCGCACTGGAACCGGGCTCTGAGTGCCGCGACCGATGCGATTTGCAGCCCCGGTGAAAAGATGAGGGCACGGATGCCAGAGGCATTCCCTGGCTCTGGAGATGAGCCCTGTCGGGTGGGGCTGTGGGGCAGCCTGGTGG
>NW_021939960.1:8878749-8889126 GCF_001715985.3 Manacus vitellinus | reverse complement strand
CCCGGCCGAGCCCCCCCCGCTCCGCACACCGCAGCCATGGCAACGGCGATGGGCTGTCCCAGCCCGGCCGCAGCGCAGTGAAGGCGAGAGGGACGCAGGGAGGGAAGGAGCCGCCGGGCGATTCCTGAGGGGCTGGCACACACACAGCCGCTGGAAGCGACTGGAGCCAATCCCCCGGCTCCCTTTGTGATGCTTCCTGACACAGATTCCCTCTCCATGGCTGACTTTGCAAGTTTCCCCATCCTCTTCCCCTCCTCGCGCGGCTCCTTTTCATGCGACTAAATTATACACGAGAGGAGGGACATGCTGGAAATTCTAGTGACAAAATAGAAATGAGCAGGTTTGCGCAGGCGGCTGCAGCCCGGCCGCCTCCGGGACTCCCGCGAGCCGAGAGGGACCGGACCTGGTCCCAGGGCAGCACCATTAAAGCCCGTGAATTCTGAAACCACCAAGGAAAAGGCTTTTCCTGCGGCAGCAGAGGACTGCCAGCGTGTGGAGCAGGACCGCGGTGTGTGTTGGGACCGCGGCCCCTCCACACACAGCGGCTGCTGTCCCAGCACACAGCACCCTCGGGGACGGCAGGCGATGCATTCACTTCCCGGGAGAAATGTCTCGTTTGGGAGCCAGTAAAAAATATGCAAATCTGGCAGGGCTGGGCCTCAGCCTCTGAGCAGCTTTTCTCCCCTTCTTCCCCTTCCTTCCCATCCCAGAGCTCCGTGGGGCGAGCTGAGGCTTGGGAGGCCGAAGGAAGGAAAAGGCAGGGCCAGGGGGAGCGCGGGGGCGGCAGGCGAAGCAGTAGGATGAGAGTTGGGGTGTCACGGATCAGGACGGGGAGATGTCCGCGGGATAGCGGCTCCTCCAGACCGCGGGCATGCGGAGAAGGCTCCTGCTCCCGCAAGCCGGGGTGGGTGGAGCGTGCTGTCACTTTTTGGTGCTGGGCAAGCCCGGCATCGCTGTCGCAGGATTGCTGCCTGTGCTCTGATGAGTCAGGAGCAGCGCTGCCACGTTTTCCTCCTACAGGCAGCGTCCCGTGGCGGGTCGGTCGTGCTCCGCACCGGGATGCTCCCGCACAGGCGGTGCTGGTTCAGCTCCGGTGCCACGTGGGTGGGTGAATCTCCAGCAGCGACTCTCCGGGGAAACCCCTCTGGAGCAAAGGATGAGGACGCCGACCTGCAGCTCAGACGAGATGTGGAGCGCCTGGCTCAGGCAGTGATCCCGCGGGACACGGGCATATTCCTGTGCCTGCGTCCCACCTCCTCTGCCAGACAATGAAACACTGCCCTCCTTCCCAAGTCGCAGCAGAACAAATAAAGCAAGCGCCATATGGTGCCAAGACACGTTGGAAATGGGGCCAAGCCCAGGAGGTAGGGGAGGTGGCAAGCCTCCATCCCTACACCAGTCCCCATCACCAGCTCCAGGCCAGGGCTGTCCTTGGGGGAGCCCTGTGCCCGCTCCTCCTCCTTCCCCCACAGCCACTGCCCCGCTGCCAGGCACAGCTCTGCATTTCAGCCGTGGCTTTGCAGCGACTCACTTGACCTCCTCCCTGCCTGCAGGTTTGGGGAGCACAGAAACTAAAGGTGTCACCAAGAGCCCTTCTTCCTCTAAGGGCTGGGCCAGGGACATGGGTGTCACTGCTGGACTGACCCTGGGGCACTGTCAGGAGAAAATGCCCTGCACCCTGACACGGGACAGGGCACTCTGCTACCCCTCCCCCAGAATGAGAAACAGGAGTGGGCACCACTGACAGCTTGTCCCCTAAAGCCCCTGCAGCCCAGGAGCTGGAGGAGAAGCCTCCCCAAAGCTCCAGGCCACCACAGATACAGGACTCTGCTGTGAGCAGAAAGTGGCACCACCTTTCTGCCTGCCAAAGCAATCCTCCTGCCTGGATCCTCCCACAGCCCTACAGCTCCTGGATACCCTGTGTGTTTTCAGGCAAAATCACCTCTAAGCACGGGCACCCAGCAGTGAGGTACCTCCCAGTGGAGCTGGGCACCCCCATGGCAGGGCTTTCAGAGGTGCTGAGCATCCACAATTCCCTGCAGCCACCTCTGTGGAACAGAGCACATCCTTCCAAGCACCCACACTGCCCTGGCTACCCAAGGCCAGGGCCTGACCCGGGACAGCAAATCCCAGATCCTCCTTGGAGGCAGNCTAACAGACCTTCTGCAGGTGTGGCAAGCAGATGCCAGCTTTGCCCATGCCTGGGAGCCCCGCTACAGAGCCCATGTGACACCTACCCACCTGCCGCCCTGGCTACCCAAGGCCAGGGCCTGACCCGGGACAGCAAATCCCAGATCCTCCTTGGAGGCAGGATATGACAAGCTCCTGGGGGAAGAAGCTAACAGACCTTCTGCAGGTGTGGCAAGCAGATGCCAGCTTTGCCCATGCCTGGGAGCCCCGCTACAGAGCCCATGTGACACCTACCCACCTGCCACCCTCATTCACCCCATTCCCTCTGCAAGGGCCTCTGAGAAGGAAGTGCCTGGCTCTGTCCTCCAGGCTGAATCAAAGTGAGGATCTCTGGGAGGTTTTGTAGCCACAGGGCTTGACTCTCTCACTGCAAACGTGAGCCCATCATTTGCACCTGAGTCACAGAGATGAGAATCAAGCAAGTTGTGCAAGCAAAGGAGTTTGTTGAATCATACACAAAAATGTTGGGATGATAAAGATCAGACAGGACCTGGGAGTAGCCCATAGGTCTCTCTATCTCTGTGCCATCCTCCTTCCTCCTTTAAAGAGGCAGCACTGCCCCATGGAGTGTCCCATGACCTGGCCCCATCCCTACCTGCCAGAGCCTCTGGGAATGCTCTGCACCAATGAGTGTTTGCCAGCTGCTCTGCAGATCCAAAACACTGTATGAAAATATTATTATTATTTATTGTTGATGTTATAGATAACGGGAAAAGCAAGAGGCAGCCTTGTCCTACATAGCCTACTTAGATTCTTGTGGAGTGAACAGGGTCCAGGAGAGGGTCCAGAGAGAGGGTCCCAGCTGCAGTGCTGTTTGCTGGCCAGTAGCTGTGGGTCTGCACTCACCGTGCTCCCAGCTCCACTTGGGCTTCCTACCCACCACGTGTTGATAAACAGAAAAAAATGTACAATGGCTGCATTGAAGTTCCCAGTTAAACAGAACAGCAGTGGCTGCTCAGAAGGGGAACTCCTGTGTTATCTTTTGGTCTGTTAATTCAGAGGTGGGACTTGCAGAAACAGGGTCAGTCCACAGGGCACACAGGGCAGGATCTGGATTTTTGAACACCCCCAGAATGAGATCCAGGGCAGGGTTAAATGCCAGCAGGCAAAAGAACAACAGCAACACCAGAAACAAAGGGGCCATGGGTGTTTTTGGGGCAGGCTGACTCCTAGGAGCAGCAGCAGGAGTTGCTGGGAGGAATGGGGCTAGGGCATGTCATATTCCAGCACATGCAAGGTGAGGCCAGGGATCCCGGGTGGATCACCAGGTACTGACTGGCAATGGGCTCCACCGGAGGCCAGGGATCCTGTCTGGATCACCAGACAGCCTGGCTCTGCCAGAGGCTGGGGATCCAGCACTGGCACTGCAGCCACACAGGACAGTGCCCAGGTGCTGCAGGGTGAGCAGTGGGCACAGCTGGGCAAGTCACTGAGCTGCAGACAGCAGCAGAGCGAGCAGGGAGATTAGGCAGAGAGACCAGGCAGGGAGAGCAGGAAGGGAGAGGAGGCAGGGAGTGCAGGAAGGGAGCACAGGCAGCAGTGCTGGCAGCAGCAGCAGCCTACTTAGGAGAGAGAACCAGGGGATGCCTCGGGTCCACGCCGGGACCTGGGACCTTGCTATTTCCCAAGTCCCTGATCGTGTGACAGCCCTGGGGGTGCACCCTGGTTCGTGCTGAGTTGGTGGGGTCCTGCTCAGCAGCAGCCAGGTGGGATCCTGTGCCTGGAGGAGGCATGGCAGGATCAGCCCAGAGCAATCTGTTCGGATAGAAGTGGGTGGTAAATTAAAGGCAGTGGAAGAACGACTCCCTGGTAGCTCCAAAGCGGGGCGTCAGCAGCGAGCTGGGCTCTAACGAGCCTCGAGAAGGCTGGAGCCCTCCGTGCCATTTCATCTCTGCTGCTCTGCGTCGGATTTCCCAGGAGCCCTGCAGGCTCGGCCTCATTAATTATGCAAATGAAAAGGTGATGCCAACGCGCCATCCCTCGGTAGGGTCCCTGCGAGTGAAGTTGGGCCTGAGCAGCGGCCACTGCCCGGGCTGGGGCAGGGAGGGTCCGGGAGCACATCAGGCAGGATGGATGTTTGCAATAATTATCCAGTCATCCCCTTCAAGTGTACTGCAGCCATAGCAACAGACAGATGTTCTGTCCCAGCCAGAGTCCACAGCGAGCTGGGGAGGGAAGCACAAAAATTAACCCGTTCAGCCCTAGGATGACACAGAATCCTCTTTATTCTGGGACCAGCCCACACTCCGATGTCCCTGAGGAAATCAGGCAAAAACCCAATCACACAGTCCCCAAATCAAACCAGCAGGAATTGCCCCAGTGCTCCCTTGGCCACCGTTTGACACAGGCAGTTGAATGAGAGAAGCAGCAGCATCCCAGGGGATGGGGTCTGGCTCTGTGAGGGCTCTGCTGCCTCTGTCCTGCATGGAAGTAGCCTGGCTCAGGCTCAGCATCCCCTGGGGGTGATGCTGCAGGTGAGGCCCTTTAGCTCTTGCTAACAAGCCTTTGGAGATGGATAGATGGCACATGAACTTGCTGAGGGACAGCCACAAGCAGCACATGTTCTGTGGTCAGCACACACACAGTGTCCACAGCACAGACCCTGCTGGGCCCCAAGGCGAGGATGGATGAGCCACATGGACCAGCACCCATTGCTGAGTTAACAGCTGGGTCAAAGCAATTAAAGTATTCAGAGGTGGGATGCAGCCAGACTGAAGAATAGTTGGTATTTTGTTATCCTGCTGCTGCACAGGTTTCCAGGATTCAGCCTGAATCCATTAAAACCCACCCAGAAATATCACCACAGGGACTCTCATGCCTCCCAGCACACCAAAAATGTAAACCCTGCTTCTCCTGGGGCCTGCTGAGCAGGCAGCACTCCCCAGGCAAAACGTCTTTTCCCCACCTGCCAGCTATTCCTTCCAGCACTGGCATTTAAATGTTGTAATGTAAAGGCCAGACCCCTGTGGACCTCACAGTTCCCTTCTGGAAGGAGCAGAGCTGCCCACTCTGGCCAGTATTTGCTTGTCCCCTCCTGTGTCAGCCATGCCCAGGGGTCCCACAGAAGTAGCAGGGATTCCTCAGAGCAATCCCCTGACCTCTGAGCTGACTCATGGGAAAGCCCTGTCCAGATGTTTGCAGCTGCAGATGCTGCTGGAGTGCACCCATGGTGAGGATTTCAAAGGAGGGTAAAGGAGCCGGGGAGGACAGCCTGAGCAGATGTGCCTGGAGGGACAGATCACACCTGGAAAAATGAAGAAGACCCTCCTCTGGGCTGGTGGAGGAAGACAGACCCCCCAGCATGGCGAATCATGGAATCGCGGAATTGCTAAGGTTGGAAAAGACCTCTAAGATCATCGAGTCCAACTGTTAACCCAGCACAAGTGTGAGAGGTCACAGGAACAGTTTTACTTCTTAAACTGTAAGACTATTTTTGGTTCCTCTTCCTTCCCTCTTGTCCTCTGCCACACAGACAATGAGCTCTCCAGCTTGCAGAGGGCACCCCGGCTGCTCCCGGCTGCTCCCGGCGTGCCTGCTGACAGCTTGTGCCGCCTTAGCACAGCCTAGCTTGGAAATCTGTGGTCTCCTGGTTGTTTTTTTTTTTTCTTCTTTCTCCTGAAGGAAAAAAGCAGAGAAGGGTGAATTTGCTGGTCTTGAAACTGAGGGAGACGTGGCATCATGTGCAGTCGCAGAGGATGTGGGCAGGTGCCATCAGCCTTCCCCACGCAGCTCTGGGAATGGAGCTCAGCCCTGCTCTGCAGCTCCCTGGCTGTTCCTGCCCGGGCTCCCACACAGCTCTGGCAGCTGCTGGGTATTTCAGTCCTTCCCCACAGTGCCAGGCTACCCCACTCCTTCTGTGGCTCTTCCTCCAAGCACATCAATCCAGCGGCCACGTGGTTTGATTCCCAGCCCGCTGAAGCCACACTGGAGACAGAATAAGAAGGTGGGAAAAATGTCTATTATTTCCACAAATCCCCTCTCAATTTGTGACTCTGGTTGCTCTGCCTGTCTCGGTCCCAGGCCTCTCCCAAGCAGAAGCCACACCAAATGATGTTTGGTGCTGTGACATGGACAGCAATCCAACAGGCTCCACATGGAATTCTCGCTCCTTGATGACTTCCCTGAGCTGCTTTGACTTATTATCTGACCTGGATCTAAATTGGGTTTTGATTAAAGTCAAGAATAATTCTACTTGGGAAAACCTCATTGTTTAGGCTCAGAGTTAGCAAAAACTGCAGGAAAATTAAAGCTGATTTCTCACTCTGGGGACAGAGACCCCAGTGGGACCCCTGACTGTGCCCAGTGCCTGCTGTGAGAGGCAGCCACACTGGGCCACGTCACCCAGAACCCGACCGAGCTCCTTTTTGCAGCCACCAGGTTGTCTCCCCTATTCTCCTCTGAAGTCAGTCTTGTAGACCCTCATGGCTCTGATGCTTGGTCAGCATCTCCTCATTTCAGACATGGGGTTTTCCATGGTCTGTGCATTCCTACTTGTCTCGTACCAAGGTGGTGCCAGGGTTTAGCCTGTGTCCCTCCCTGGTATCTGTCTCTGGTTGTCCACAAACGTGTCTTCTCTCAGCATCCGTTTCTCTGAGATCAGGGAGCTGAGTCATCTCTGTAAGACACTCTCCTCTCTCCTGAACAATCCAGCAAACTCTCCCTGCACTAGTTTCAGGCTAAATTTTCTCAGTATGGCTCACTAGAACCAGGTGGCAGTCCAGAGCATCTCCAGAGCCTTCGTACTTCTCTGTGCCTCCTTTGAAATGACTCTTCCAAGACAACTTGGGATCATTGCCCTTTTCCATCCTGCTGGTGGATCACAGCTATCCAGTTGATGGATCACAGCTCTTCCCTTGGTGGATCACAAATCTCTTGGTGGATCACAGGTCTCCCATCCAGCCTCAGGCAGGTGAACGTCTCAGACACGGACAGAGACACACGGGCTCCCTTTGTGTTTGATGGGAAGAATAAGGCAGTTCCAGTGAGCAACTCATCTCACTCCATGGGGAGTGTTCAGAGCATGGGAATGAATGGTTTCTGGAGGTGCTCATTGTCATACACTGACTGTAGAGGCAGTTGAGACACCCACGTACCTCTGGCTGTCCAGCTGTGAGTGACTGAAGTTACAAGAGCCAAACATCATCCGTAGTGATTCAATAAGTACCTCAATATACTCTAACCCTCCCCAAGGAAGTACTCACAGCTGCCAGCAAAAATGATGCTTATTAACTCCTGAGTTCAGTTTGTATTGCTCAGCACTAGACAACGTCCATGGATGGGATGGGTGCCCCCATGCCCACCCCTCTGCCTGCCTCTGATCCCACCCAGCAACACTCAGGGGCAGTAGGTAGATAGTTCCAGTTTTGGCTCTGTTTGAGTGCAAATCCAGATGTTGAACAAGGAGATCAGGTGTTCAAGGCCAGGTTGGACGGGGTTTGGAGCAACCTGGTCTGGTAAAAGGTGTCCCTGCACATGGCAGAGGGGTTGGAATTAGATGGTCTTTAAGGTCCCTTCCAACCCAAACCATTTTATGATTCTATGACTTCTCGAGCACCTGATGGGATGTCTCTGGTGGCACAGCAGGATTTCATCCCTTGCTGTATGTTGCAGTTTCTGACCTCTGCAGGTGCCAACTCCTTTTTCCTGTGCATGTCCACTCCCTGGTCCAGCTGAGCATTTTTGTCAGAAGAACAAAAATTTCTTTAGAAAAGAACACAACTTGCAGGCAATTAGAAAGGCACCTTAAAGAGAAAAGAGCAGCAGAGCACTCAGGTAAAACCCAAACCCAACCTTTTTTGCATACAGTATAAATAGCTATGGACCTGGAGGCACCACCTGTTTGTCTATAAAAAATTCGTCAGCAGACACCTGGTGCTGAACACACCTGGTACCTGCAGCCAGAACCGACCGCTGAAGGTCCAGTGCCACCAAATAATTCCACTTCCTTTTTCCCCCTACCTTTAAGGACAAGAGCGGCCTCAACATCATGCACTCTAATTTGCTGTGTCCTGAGAATGCTCGTGCAGTGCAAGTTAAATACTCATTGAATCCATGCTGGATTGGGACGTAAAATATTGATCTGAACACTCAGGCTGGCGCGAGTGGTCTGCACAAAATAGTCACTCAGAGGACATCAGTTCTTGGCATGGCTGGCCTTGCTTTCCCAAACTAGGGAAACTCCTGTCCATGCTCACCAGAGGGACCTCTGCATTGCTTTCTAAGTGGACTCCAAACCTTCCAGTGGGTGGGCTGAGGTAGGAGAAGACATCTGCCCATGCCTACAGTGGTGTGAGGGGACATTCCCTTTGCCCTGGCTCCTCAGCAGTTCAACTGCAAGGTGGGGAATTCGGTGGTGACCTCAGCCAGGAGGTCTGACCATCGTGAAGAAGGCAGCACCACCCCTGGGCACAGCAACTCCTCAGCAGAAGCAAAACATCCTTTTACTTCCATCCTCATTCAACATCTCCTGCAAAGTGTCTGGACTCCAGCAATGAGAACTTCCCTGGCACTCACGGACATCCAACTGTCACCACACCACCCACAACACTGATTCACCAAGTTCTCATAGGATCCCCTCCATGGCTCCCCCTGTACCAGCTGGCTCTGAACACCAGCTCAGCCAGTCACTTTATTTGGGGCAGGTGGATGCCCAGGGGCTGGAGCAGGCTGAGACCTGAGCCTAACTTCATCCACTAAGTCTTTGAGAGAAAGTTGCCCACTGAACCCAAATTCTGCAGAATATCCTTTTCTTTTCTGCCATTTCTGTCCACTCACTGCTCCTCACAACCATCCCTGGAGAAAGCCATGCTTCCATGGCTGGCTGAGGCTTCAGAGGATGTCCATCCTGTTCGTAGTGGTCGCCAGAAATACTGCAGCACAGCAGCGAGTTCCTGTAGGCATCCTGCACAATGTGCCTTGGGGTGAAAATCCACAATGGGAAAGACCCTCTGCACTCCCCAAGTCCCTCTCCAATGGCGTCATGTTGGGACCAATGCAAACTGGATGGGGACACTGGGAATTTTTTGAGAGGTGTCCAGACATCCAGTGGGATAGGGAAGGTCAACATGATCTACAGTAGCATATTGCAATAAGTAATGCCAAGGCTCCAGTGTCATGGACATCCCCTGGTTTCTCTGTACCATTCTGGCATGGCTAACCTATGGCTCAGCTCCTACAGCGTTCCATTTCCACCTCGAGATCTGTTGGATGGGCACCATGCAACTGGCACAGGGCAAGGGGCAGTGAAGAAAACTGCCCTTCAGCCATGAAGTGCCCTCATCTTCCCCTGTGTCTCCAGCCTTGGCATGTGGCACCACGGCCATCTGTGCCCTGGCTGCTCTGCTGCCACGCCCAGCACCTCCAGCACCAGCCTCTGACAACTCACTGACACATCAAATTCCTCTTCCAGGTTCCCACAGACTCCCAGCCCCTGCTCCTACATCTCATGCCAGCCCTAGCACTCCTGAACACACAGACAGCCCTCATATGCACCGACTGGGACGGAGCAGGTGTGTGGCACTGCTGGTTGGGCATGGAACACACGTGTGGCACTGCAGGACAGGCAATGGAGCACATGTGGCACTGATGGACAGACCAGGAGCACATCCGTGGCACTGCTGGGTGGGCACAGAGCATGTATGTGGCACCAATGGACAGAGTGGGAGCATGCATGTCACTGATGGACAGGGAACATAGGTGTGGGACTGAGGGACAGATGGAGCACACGCATGGCACTGATGGACAGACTGGGACCACAAGCGTGGCATTGATGGACAGACAGGGAACAGGTCCTGGCACCAAGAGACAGACCAGGAGCAGACACGTGGCACTGCCGGGCGAGCATGGGACACACATGTGGCACTCATGGACAGACCAGGAGCACATATGTGGCATTGAGGGACAGACAGGGAACACATATGACACCAACAGACAGATCAAGAGCACACACATGTGACACTGTTGGATGGGCACAGAACATGCTTGTGGCACTGATGGACAGACCAGGAGCACACCTATGGCACTGGTGGACAGGGAGCACATGCATGGGACCAAAGAATAGACCGGGAGCATATGTGTGGCATTGATGGGCAGACCAGGAGCACACGCGTGGCACTGCCGGGTGGGCACGGAGCACACATGTGACACCGATGGACAGACCGGGAGCACACGTGTGGCACCACCAGCATC
>NW_021939960.1:8863804-8875804 GCF_001715985.3 Manacus vitellinus | reverse complement strand
AGGGTGCAGTGTTTTCTGTGCACACAGACTCCAGCATTGATGTGGCTGGAGGATGCTTCCATTGAGGGCAGCCCATCTGTGGCAAATGCTTCTAAACGCACTATTTACCTCCCATCTGGTCCGCCTGATTATTGGGGGGAGGGGGAAGGGTCATTATTTCTCCCTCTCCCTTCGTGGTGCTCAGAGGCTCCTTTCTTTCTCCCCTCTCAGCCCCCCTCCCCCATGCCATGCCCCAAAAAAATTCTTTGCGATTTTTTTTTTTTTTGAGACCTTTTAGCAGCCCTTCTCTCCCGCTCCCCCGGCTCCAGGAGCCCCTGTGGAGGGCGGATTAGGAGCGGTACCCCCTTCCACAGAGCCAGCACTCCCCCCGGGTCCTCTCCATCCAGCCGGCGACTCTATCCCAGATCTTCCAAATGCTGCAGAGTCATGGTACCCCAGAGAGGCCGAGCCAGACTCCCTCGACCCTGCTGCTCGCTAGACGCCCCCTCCCCTTTGTCCGGGAGGGAGTCCCAAGGGTCAGCGGCTCAACCAGGCTGGTGCAAGCCCGCATATTCCCAAAGGGCCTCTGCACAGATGAAGTTTCAGCAAGGAGCGTGCCTAGGCCCCCGCATCTTCCCTGGCAGAGTCCCTGCAGGCTACAGGCAGGAGTTACACCCAGGCTCCCCTAAACCAGCAAACACTGACAGGCATGTCCTGGGGGACAGCCGAATTTTCCAAGGGGCAGTACAGCTTATTTCCCAGTGCCTGGATGCCTGCTGGACGTTAGGGCTGGGAGCGCTTTGCAGAGCCACTGGCTGTAGGGAGACCAGTCATCGTGCTCCCCACACCCTCCAGTGTGGGGTCTCTAGAAGTTGTTGCCTCCTGATCCCTTGGTCTCAGCCTCCCTGGCCCCACCATGCCTCTCTCTGCCAGGAATCGCGTGGACCATTTCAGATGGGTGCAGCTGGAGTTTTGGTTTTGCCTCAAGTGGCTCTTAAATTTAGAGATAACTTGACAGGGATTTTCTTCAGCTCCTCGTAATTCAGTGCTCTCCTCATCCTTGGTGGTTTGGGCTAGGTTTGGGGTGTATTTCATTGCTCTCATGCACACAGTCAAATAATTCATGAAGCTGATACAAGGCTTTTGCTGGACAGTAACGCCTGGATTCTGGTTTAATGCCTGTTCAGCTGCTTTTCCCAAATACTTCTGGAGCGGTGTTTCGGTTGCTTTCTCCTGGCTGTGCTCCTCTGCAACCTGATCTGGCTCGTCCTGTCTGCTCGCCCTTCTTTGAGCACATCTGCCGGGTGACCACCGTGCTGGGGATGTCCCCTGCTGCAGGGACAGGCAGAGCCCCCAGCCTGGGTGCAGAGGGGGAGAGGCTCTGCTCTTGCTGCAGGATGCTACAGGAAATCCAAGGGACTGTGAGGGAAAGCTGGAGGAGAGGTGGTAAAGAGTGTGTAGAGGGCAGCAGTGGGGATAAGATTTCCTTTCCCTGACAGGGCTGGGGCCACTCCTCCTCTGGAAAATAATAATAGTAATAATAGTCCCAAACCCCCAAAATTAACCGCCCCCCAGCAAGCCGGCAGAGCTGTTCCTTTTGGCTTATGCACCCTGAGCTGGTTTGTGTATTTTCCGCGGATCTGTAGTGAAAAATTAATTAACATGTGGTTATTATTTTCTCTCCTGAGTAACTTTCCCTTGCCCTCCTCCAGGCCTCTCATCAGAACAGGCCTAATCAGATTTGGGTGGCTTGAGAGCGGGGACTGTGCACTGAGAAGGGGGCATCTGCCTTAGGTGGTGGTCAGAGCAGATGGTGGTCTTCTCAAAGAATGCACTGGGAATAGGAACAGCAGTGCGGACGGATGTCTGGCACAGAGACTGTTCACATTTCTTTTTCCCAGATGAACGTCCCAAAGATGCTGGACATTTAACACATACAATTAAAAAAGCCCTATGCAGATAAACAGAGGCGCATTAGTGGTGTGGGACATTGTTGCCTGACAGCCCTATTCATGCACGGGCTGGATGCTGCATCCTTTAGGTCAGGGAGTTGGAAAAAAATGCATTTAGGCTGTATTGAGGAGGAGGGTATCTTTGTGTCTGCAGCACAGACAATGGATACCGCCCAAAGTGCCCAGATATGCCCTTCTTTCATGTGGCTGAGGAGCACTAAGGTGTGAAGCCCCTCGTTATCTGTGGGCTGGACTGAACCCTGGCACTGGATGTGCAGCCCTCACCCTTCTCCCCAGCTTTGCTAAGAACTGTGGGAGAATTTGCCCATGACAAGGTGCTAAGATGCAGTTCATTATAATCTCATGTCCCTCTTGTCCTAAGCATTTAGCATCATTTAGACAGTCTTTCCCAGACAAACGTGGAGTGAGATGGAGCCACGGTGCAGGGAAATGGGCAGCGCTCGGTGACAACCGGCGGAGCAGATGGCTGTGGCCGGAGCAGCGGGTGTGCAGGGGAGGGTTCTCCTCAGACTTCGGCCCGGGCGTTAGCTGCTCTCTGGATCGATGCTGTACTTGGCCGTGCGTGGTGGGAGCTTGTCACAACTCCGGCGCGGCGGCCAAGCCTCGCAGGACAGATTCATGCTGGCAGGCCGTGGTGCAGGCTGGGGGGCTGTGGGATGAGCAGGGGAAGCCTGGCGTCAGCCCGGCCCTCCGGGGGCTGCGCGGAGCCGTGGGGACCGGGCAGGCTCTGCAGCGCTGCCCACGTCGGATTCTGCTTCCCTGCTCTCTCCCCGTCCCCCGCAGTGCTGACACGAGGCTTGGGGGCTCGCTGACAGCACGAGGGCATTGCTGGGTGGGTTGCTGCTGTCGTGCAGGTACAGCTCACCTGTACTGGCACTCCCAGAGCCAGATGTTCAGAATTATTTTATGATTGTGCCCGATGAAACTCAGCCGAGGAACGGTGCTGTGCTGTAGTGGGGGGGAGCGCTAGAAATAGAATTGGTGAGTCCAAAATGCAAAATGGATGGAGGCTTTTATCGACAGCAGGAAAACCATCCTATGGGACAGTGGGTGAATCTCATAGTACAGCCTATCCCTAAATATGTTTTAGCTCCAGAGACTGGAGTGTTGTGATGTGAAAGCTGCGGTGCCAGGCCGTGGGACAGCACAGCACAGTGGCAGAATGCCGGAGCTGAGGAGCCAGGCATGTCAGAAAGATGCTGCTCCAACAGCTAATAGAGGCTACATTTTTCCTGGTACAAGTACCCTTCAATGCCCATATTCAGTGCCCCAAAAAGCTGCACATCTATAACCTCTAAGAACATCAGTCAACAGAAGGTTTTCACAGCGTGAATAACCACTCAGACTTTCTGGGGACTTCAAGTGATAAAAAAAAATAAATCAAGACCATTCAGAAGAGCCTTAGACAAGGCAGATGGGCCTGAGGGTATTATCTGAGAAATTGTCTATTACTCCCATTGCACCAGCCTTACTTAGAGCACACAGAGCCTTCACCTGCAGAGACATCCCACTCCCAGCACATGGGGCAGCACCAGCTTTTCCAAGGAGTGGAACTGATGGCAAGTTTACATTTAAATGTGCACTCAGGAGACTGGTATAATGCTGGCCTGGGTGTGTGGTCCCCTCCAACCCATCTAGAGAAAATCCCCCACATCAGCATCCATTCCAGATTCAGCTCCATTTGCACAACATCAGGTGCAGATTTTACTTTTGAAGGTGCTCGTGATAAGAGTCAGAGCAGTGACACCCGGTCCCCTGGGCCCAAGAGCTGGCTTAGGCTCACCAGGCAGCAGCAGAAGCCTCCAGTACCTTGGCAAGGTGAATTTAAAGAGCTCTGATGATCTGCAGTTAAGCAGCCTGGCAGAATGAAGTTCCTCACTGAGCCGGGAGCAGAAGATCTGGCAGCAGAGCCCATTTCCAGCTCCTGCCCACTCCCACCCCTCGGGACAGCCTGCTGAAGCTGCTTCTAGGGATAAGGGGGGAACCAGCATCTAATTCAGTTCTTGCTTTATTTCTGCCAAGCCTGAAAGCCTGATTAAAGGCAGCCCCACTGTGGTCATTAGTACCACAGTAGGGCATGCATGGCACAGCTGCAGCAGGAGATCCCACCATCCCAGCCAGCCTCAGCCTCAGGGACTGACTTTGGTCAGTGGCACTCACGGGACCTGGAGCCCCATCAGCAAAGGTCCCAGTTCCCAATATATGTCTGACCAAACAGTTTTTGAAAAAATAACTCCTTGCCATCTACACTGCTTATCCTATGTGATTCCAGAAACAGGGACGGCATTGCTGATCTGAAAGGAGCAGCATTTTTCAAATAACATTAATCTGATAGTTATCTCCTTCACCCACAATTGTTTTCAGATTTGTGGTTCTTAAAGGGTGCCACTCTGAAGAAGGTCCAAAAACAAACAACCAAAGCACAGCTCTGCCAGACTTTGGTCAATGAGGCTGAAATGGAAAGAACCCCACGTCTGACAAGGGGCTGTTGTTTGAACACTCCAGGTTATATCCCACCTTTGCACAGAAAGAGGGTCCAAGAGCTCAGGGCTGATTTAATGAGGAGCAGAAAGGACTGGCTGTAAAGACAGTACCTGGCTGTTCTCAGCTCTCCTCGTGGGCCATGGCTGAGAGGGACTTGCTCTGACCACAGGCAGACAGGGGAATTCGGTCACTGACTAAAGACCACAGCAGAGCCCAGAGAGGCAGCCAGACTCCTGTCAGCGAGAATTTTCTCAGGACCATTCTCGGCAATAATCTCCTGCTGATATAATTTCTTCAGTTTTGGTTTTACCATTATATTAGGCTTGGTATGAGCAGTCTGTGAACTTACACTGTGGACAAGCAAATGGCAGGGGAAGCCCAGAGGTGTGGAGAAGCATTGGTGGGGTGTCCATTCACCTGGCCCCCACAGATGCTCTGGCATTGCTGTGACAGAGGGATGCATATTCATATCGCTTTCTTCAGTGCAAATTAGTAATTATCTTCCCCTGATCTCATATCAGCTGTGCCCACCTCTAAAGAATCACATTGAGATGGGCCAGAGCCACCCCTGAGTTTTGATGTCTGGTTTAATTAGCTGATTGTAGCAAGGGCAGGTACCTGTTGGCCAAAATCACTGTCTTTGTTGGAAAGCCGCTGACTTCCACTTTAATGTCTGGTGCCAAAGAGTAGCAATTTATTTGAGGAGAAATAGCTGCAGACTGACTGTGCAGTGTATGGGAGCAGAGAGCAGAGCAGAGGTTTGGGTAACTGTGTCTTTGCCGCATGTCTGAGGTTAAGGCAGCAGCCTTTGGAAGTGAAGTGGAGACTGGTTGTGTCTTCCTGGTACAGAATGACCGCCGGGAAGACAATGCTGTGTGAGTGGTTTCTCTCTGTCCTTGCTCTGCTTCGGCTTGGCAGCCCTGGAGGATGTGTTTGCCTTCTGATAGATGGGCATAGGCAACACTGGTGGCTCTGATGGATCCACGCCTCACCAAGAGGGAGGGAGTGCTCTGGGAACGATGGGGTCACTCAGTCTCTGTGTCTCATGTCTGGGCTCTCTGGTTGGTGGTGGGTGTCTCTTATGGCAGTCTCTGGCCTAAAAATCCAGACTCACCAGCCACCCCCCCAGAGAAAAGGAGACTGAAGTTTGGGACTCCTCTCCTGGTTTGCATTTGAAGGAGGGATCTCAAAACAAACCCCGAGTCATCCCCTCATCCACACTGTGATGACATCCAAAACCTTATGGGTGTCGGTGCTGCGGGTACCACCCGCACCACGGGCCACAGGGCGTGCCAGTTTGCAGTCTCACAGCACTGGGACAAGCAGCCGGTGCAGGGAAGCTGGTCCCTTGGGGATGCTCTGGGGTTTGTCATTCCCATCATCAGATTGAATGCCGGTTGTGTGGCTGCCCCAGCTGGGAGGAGGCTGGGAGGAGGCCTGCCTGCTCCCGCTCACCTGCACCGGGCGTTTGGATCCAGCAGAAAGCCCTTGAGCTGGTGACAAAGGTCTGGATGTGGGCTGGAAAGTACAGTCCTGTCTCTTAGCAACTGGTTCCTACCTCTGAGCTCTCGGAGCCGTGTGTGGGACAGAGAGCATCAGTCACGCTCCCGCTGCCGCAGCAGCGACGCGCCAAGGAGGGGATGGGGGATCAGGCCGGCTCCAGCCACCGCCGAGACGACTAAAGAAGCTCAGGCATTTCTAGCACAAGCAGTCATCTGTGAGCCCAATCAAAGCTCCGGTTTAATTGCTTTCCTCGTGCCCTTCTCTGCCCGGCCCGCGGGCGCCGATTGGCTGCGGCGGCAGTGCCTGCCGGCACCCAGAGCCTGCTCCCCTCCATTTCGGTCACAGGGTGGGGACAGGGAAGGGCGGGGGAGGAGGAAGAGGGAGGACACGGCCTGTGTATTTCTAGAAAAATTAGATGTCATCGGGTCCTCCCCTGAACTCCTCCACACAGCACCTGGGAATCCCCGTCCCCTCACGGACATTTGCATGGCTGTTTTCTCTCTCAGGGCTCGTTCTGCTGTTTCACCCTCGTGTTTCCTCTCCCAGCCCGAAGCAGCTCCTCTCTGGTGAGCGTTTCTCAGGGGCTCCCTTGCCAAGCACTGTTTCATAAACATTTTCACGAATCCTCTGCTTTGTCCTCCTAATTAACCATCCAATTGGCCCCCAATGGAGCCTTCACCTCTCCTGTGAAGATCTTGCTTGCACAGATTATAACCTGTCAGCTGCCAATTTATTTCTCATGCAGAGGGCAGGTTGTATTAATTGTCTGCCTTCCTTGCCCTGCTCGGTTTGCCCCCCCTTTCTTCTGCTCCCAGAAGCATCCCAGTTTGGAAACACAGACCCACAGAGGACCAGGGGGACCCAGATGTGAGACCACTCGGAATGACCCACATGTCCAGACTGCAGTGATATGGCACTGAGACCAGATGTGATGGGATGATGGGTCACACCTGGGACAGGGATCTCTGTGGATGGACTACCATGATAGAGCATTTAAGAACATGCTTGACTTCTTCTCCCCTCATATGTAGTCTCAGTTAAGAGCTCAAAAAAATTCCACTTGGTCATCCCAGGTTAATGGTGAATCCTTCCTGGTCTTACTAAAGTCAGGGCTCAGCTTTTGGAAGAGTTGGGGTCCACCTAGAGTGGTTATGATGGATGTGAGTCAGAATACAGAGGGGGGTTACCTGAATGCAGGGGGATACCAAACAGATTTCCATCAGCGTCTCTTCCCTGCGCCCCCTGCCCCAACTCCCTGTATAGGACCCTCCAGCCTTGCAGAGCCACATGTGGGCCCAGAATAAATACAAGTACCTGCTCTCACTGAGGGCAGTGGCTGACTGTTTTTCTGGGTTCCCACATTGGGAAAGGGGCTGATGGAGTCCCAACATGGACTACATGTCCCCATGGTTCTTCACTGTCCCCATTTCTTGAAACCAGTATGTGCTCACAGGGAGTTTCCAGGCTCTGGTGTCAGGGCTGGGCTGGGCTGAAGCCACTGTGGTGAGGTGCAGATCGATCTCTGTCGTGCCCTGACCTGGTGAGGAGTCTGGTTTGGGAGGGGAGGGTGTGCATCCCCTTAACCCCCCCCAACATCCGCTGAGCTGTCAGCATTTCCCTAGAGGCACATCATGCTGTTCCTGTGGGAGTCTCCAACGGTGGCCCACATACTGGGAACTGCCAGAGTACAGGGAGCTGGCACCAGGATGCCACACATCAGGGCTCAGCCTCTCAGCCCAGCCTGACCTTGATTCACTGTAGCATCATTTGTAACTGATTTGACATAATTTTGCTTACCACTGACGGGCTGAACTGCTGCCACTGCTCTGTACCTCCTCCTCAGTTTCATTTTGACATCACCGTGTCCTCGCTGTGTGTGATGATGTCACCTGGCTGCCCTGACACTGCCGGGTCTATTCCCAGGCACAGAGGGGTCACCTTGCTGTGACAGGTCACCTCATCACTTTTTACAGTGCCTTGGCCCCCTCCGACTCAAAGGATTTTGCTTTGGTGGTGATCTTTATTAGATTAGTGCTCAGCGCTGGGGAGATCGCTCACAGTGATAAGTTACTTCAAGGAAGAGACAACTCCAGGCATGTTTGGAGTTTGTGCTACAGCTACGTATTATCAATATTCTTTAGACTTCTAGTTTTACATTTTTTTCCGGATGCTATGGAATATAAACGCTCTTCTGATTGTAAATTCGGTTCACCGTTTTCCCCCTTTTTTTCCACTCCAGTAGCAGGTCCCGTCAAATCACCTAAACCAAGATCCAAATGACATTAAGAAATTGCTACCTGTCTTTGCAGATTTATAAAAAAAAAAAAAGCAAACAAAACCTAAACTCACATTTTAGAATCATAGAATCCTAGGAGGGTTTGGGTTGGAAGGGTCCTTAAAGATCATCTTGTTCCAACACCCCTGCCATGGGCAGGGACACCTTCCAGTAGACAAGGTTGCTCCAACCTGGCCTTAAGCACTTCCATGGATGGGGCAGCCATTGGGCAAACCCTGCCTATTTCAAAATAGTAAGAAATACTGCAACTTTATAATAATCCCCAAATAATAATGCCCGTGATCTCTTCCCTGTTAGTGCCCACAGCGTGGCCCTTCTCCTGCTCAGGCTCCACATGCTGTGGAGCAGTGTGACACTCACCAGCTGATGGGGAGTGGGAAACCCACGGCCCCAGGGAGTGATTGCCCAGGCAGGTCAGTCGGGTGCTCTGCTCATGGCAGCCTTTCTCACCAAACCCAAGCGAAGCAGTGCTCAAACAGCAGCTTGGGCTGCCCCACAGCACCCAGCATTTTGTTACCCCTGGAAGAGCTGGTTCCCCGTTGCTCCTGGCTGGAGGATGTGGGGTCACATTTATTGGGGAGCACCGTGCTCACCTCTGCCTGCCGGATCCAGCTGCTCCTGTGGCTTCCCCGCCGGCACAGCCCGGTGCTGGCAGGGAGGCAGCTCTGCTCTCCTGCGCCGTGCAAAATGTCCTCTGCCTCCCAGGCAGAGCAGGCATCCGAGGAGCCTCTGAGCAGCCATCAGAGCAAGGCTCTCTGCCTGCTGGGCTTCTCCAGGCAGCCCCAGGATGGATGGCAGCCCCATTCCCCAGCCGCCCAGCAGACCCCACGCCCACCCACCTCCCCTTGGCATCCTGCACCTGGGCCCTCTCCACCGGCTGGAGGCAGGGCTGCCATTTCCAGGCTCGCTCCTCCCAGGCCGCTGTGTTTTCATTCCCAGGCCTGGGAGCTGGGAGAGGAATAAGCCGAGGTCAGAGCAAAGGCCTGGACCCGTCCCCGTGGCTCAGCTGCGGCTGCTGAAAGAGTGGCTCTCTCTTAAGAGGCGCCTGTGCCCCGTGAAAGACACACACCTCAGCTGTGTTTGCCGGCTAAAAATAAAGCACCCGGCTCCCCTCACTAGGAAGTATTTACTTTGAGAAAAAAAAAAAAGTATTGTGTACAGTTCTGGGTAGAGAAACAATGTGAATGCCCCCAGTCCCGGCCCGAGTCAGCATGGAGCGTGGGGAAAATGACTTCTTCTTTATGCCTTGGTTTCCTCAGGAGAAATGAACCCTCCTGGGCTGGAGCGACTCTCAGCTGCTCAGCAGGGCTGGGGCTGTTTTCACTGCAGTGGGTAGAGCTGGAGCTCTAAGTGCAGGATGGGGCTTCGTGTTTGCATGGTGCAACATGACACAGAAGTGCTCAGTGCAGGGAAACACCATCAGCATTTTAGCAGCTGCTTTTCTCCCATTTTTCAACCAGAAATGATCAGAAAAATTTCCCAGCAAAGTACTTCCAGGAGAAAAAAAGAGCAAAATCTGTGAGATCAAGACCCATCGTCATCTTGTGGGTTCCTTTATTATGAGCAATACAACTGATATTGTTCTTAGCCCAGCATCTCCCCAGTGCCTATTCCTAAGGCACTCACTGTGCCCATGGCATGAGGGGCAAGAGGAAAAGGGAAGTTCGAGGAATGTAGCTCCTCTTTCTCCTCGCAGCATTAGCAGAGGGAGCCTGCTGTGGTTTAACATATCCCCCGCAAAAGCTGCTTTCATCCTACACCTAAATACCATGAGGAGTGAACTTCCTAAAGCCCTGGAGAAGTCTAAATATAGAAGCCAATCAAGGGCTGACTTCCCAGAGATGCAAAGTACCAAGAACAGTTTCTTGATCAAAAGTTGTAAGAGTCCATATTGAAATAAAACGTCTGTTTTGGTACTGAAGCCTGTGCAGGAGGGGAAGCTGCAGAGGTGGGCTGTGTGCTGGTGGTGTCTGCAGCAGGAGGCCAGGGGCTGCCCAGGGAGATGGACTTGAGGAGTCATGGTGTTTGGAGGAAATTCTTCATGGTGAGGGTGGCCAGACACTGGCACAGGTTGCCCAGAGAAGCTGTGGCTGTCCCATCCCTGGAAGTGTTCAAGGCCAGGTTGGATGAGGTTTGGAGCAACCTGGGCTAGTGGAAGGTGTCCCTGCCCACAGCAGGGGGTTGTAATGAGATGGTCTTTAAGATCCCTTCCAACCCAAATGATTCCATGATTCTATGATCTCTCAAGCACCTGATGGGATGTCTCTGGCAGCATGGCAGGATTTCGTCCTATCCTGTATGTCACAGTTTTGACCTCTGTCCACTCCCTGGTCCAGCTGAGCATTTTTGCTAGAAGACTGAAAATTTCCTGAGACCAAAACACAACCTGTAGGAAATTAGAAAGGCACCTGAAAGACCAAAGAGCAGCAGAGCACTCTTGGTAAAACCCAAACCCCACTTTTGTTTATCCTAGCACAGGGATGCACCTTTGTGCCTGCAGCAGAAGGAACCACCCAGGGCTGGCAGAAAGGGCAAGAGATGGCTGAACGCCACAGGGATGGCACTGCCAGTGTGAGCTGTGGAACCTGTGCTCATGCAGTGGGGTGACTCTAGCATGGGACAGGGGAACCCTGATCCTGACCCAGCTGGGGACACTGGTTGTGTCCCTCAGCCAGTGGGCAGCAGGAGCGCAGGCAGAGCAAACGACACGGCCTGTCTCTGTGTGCAGTGGAGGTGACCTTGAGGGACAGTTCGATATGGCTGGCCCCAAACCTCCTGCTCCACTGTCCCAGGGACGAGGGTGACAGTGGCCCTTCCAGACAGCAGCAGGAAATTAGAGTTTAACGTGCAAGAGACTCTGTACTGGGGCGGGGAGGTGCTGTGGTTGGGAGATACAGAGGGGAACGCTTTCATGTGGGAAGTGCAAGGAGAGGCGAGGGCAGAGGGTCTGCTCCCAGGCAGAGAGCAGAGTGCAGCCATTATCAGGCAGGGCTCTGCTGGCAGGAAGCGGCTTTTGACTCACAGGAAGCTGAATTCGGCTGGTATCAGCCCCTCGCGCGAGGGCCAGGGCAGTGTTTTATCTGCTGTTGAGCACAGCAGATGGGGAAACAGTCGGCACTCCCTCCCAACCCACTCCTGCTCCAGCAGCCCCTGACTGATGGCCCTCCAGCGTACCCCTCTTGGAAAAGGGATGCTTCCCTGTGGAGCCACGAAGCAGGGGCAGCTTCCCAGGCCCCAGGAGAGCTGCCCGCCCCACTGGAGGAGGCAGAGATTGTCCTGCCAGCTGGTGCAAGGGCAGAGCCAGGACCCTCCAGGCTGCTGATCCCAGAACAGGCAGGTACCAGGTCCTCCAGCAGTGTCTACCCCAGTCAATCTGAAGAGGAGCTGGAAGCATGTAGGCCTTGGAGAGCTGGCTCTCTGGCTTGAAGCTCAGATTGAATCCTCACAGATTCTCCCAAATCCAAGTCCAAGATGGGGAGGGGCTTGCAGGGTTGGGGAGCCCTGTCATCCCTTGGCCTCTCTAGAGCTGCCCGGGTTGGGAGTCTGGTTTCGCTCGGGGTGGTGGCAGCTCACCGGGGCTCGGGGTGAAGGTCATTGCGGGCAGTGTGGAGGGGATCGGGTGGCAGCTGCCGGCCATAGACCTGCTGCTCCGTGGAAAACACAGTTTGCTCCTCAGTGCTGCAATTTAGCTGCAAAAACATCAAATTGTGGCAGTTTTCACACCCAGGCCAGGCTGCTGAGGAATGGCCACGGGGGCTGGTGGAG
>NW_021939960.1:8841398-8862358 GCF_001715985.3 Manacus vitellinus | reverse complement strand
AGATGTGAGGAGGAGGCAGGCAAAGAAACGTGGGACTAGAGGAGATGGGGAAGACAAAGGACACTGGGGAGGGAAAAGACCCGATGGAGGAGAGGAGGTGAGAGCGCTCACAGTGCTGGGAAGGTGGGGAGGAGGTGAGGAAGGGGGGGTGAGAGCTGTGGGACAGGGTAGGCAGGGACAGAAAAGGAGGAGAGACCGGGAAGAGGGAGACAAACGAGTGCAGGGCAAATGTAGGAGAAAGGAGGATGGCTGGAAGGTGGCAAAGGGACTCCTCAGCACCTGAAGTGCTACCCACTTCTGAGTGCTTATGTCAGGGCTCAGCTTTGCTCCTGAAATCTTTTACGCCTTTTGGGGACAGATGACTTCTAATAAAGCCCCCATGCCAGAACAGGATAAAAGCATCCCTTCTTCCCATTCTGCTTCCCAAATGATTTTTTTATTGCTATTTAAACCTGAAGGATTTTAAGCCGTTCTGAGATATTATGGGCTCTGACTCATGCCTTGAATACTGGTGAGCAATACTGGGTGTGGAAGGAGGAACCCGAGGGGCGTGGGCCCCTCGGAGAGGTACTCAATAGCACACGTGTCCTCTTAAATCCTCGGTCAACATTTGGGTATATTGCCAGATATAAACCTCTCTAATCCTGGAGGTACTGACTTGATACAGCTTCTTATACCCAGTGCCTTTGATACCGCTTGCATCTCACCTGCTTCCCAGAGCTAAATAATCATCACGGGGAGAGCAGTCACAAGGCTGAGGAGGGGATGGAGAGACGCAAGGAGTCAGGGGAGGATCGCTGCAGGGAGTGGGATGCTGAGGAGGCAGCTCTGGCATCCGGCATCCAGCCGGCGTGGAGAGGAAGGCGCTGCTGGGTGTGCAGGGAGGCTGTAGCGATGCCCAGACCCTGAGGTTACCTTCATTCCTTCTGAAATGGGGGAGGAAACACGGACCTGCTGGCTGGCCGTGCAGGGAGGAGGGCATTAGCTGGCTGGAAATAGTGATTTGCATACAGGGTTGGTTACAACCTTAATTTTGAGGGCTCTGCTCGTTACATCTGACTGTGCTTTTCTCCTGCTGCATTTTCCTTTGTCCTGTTTCTGTAATTATCCTCATTTCAACCCTGCTCTGAGGATTATTGGTCAGTAGGAAGCCTCCTAATGCCCGCTTCTCCTTGGCGGGGGAATACCCATGCCCTCGATTAAACTGAAACTCTCCAAACGGTGACAGAAGAAATTAGATCTATATTCCTCAAAGACACTCCCTGGGGCGAAGTTTCCCGACCCCCACCATGCAGCCCTGCCACCCTGCCCCTTGTGTTCGCTCTCAATATTCTCTTTGTTACAGCCACCTTCAGACCCGGCTCAGGGCTCCTCCGGGAGGGCAGAGGTGGTTTGTGTTGGAAAATCGTCGTGCCCGTGCCCCAGCTGAGCTCACCGACTGTCCTGCTGTAGCCCCTGCCCAGGACAGGGAGTCTCTGTTCTGAAATTGGGGTGAGGAGCCAACTCTAATAGGCAGCACTGTACCTTAAACCCTGAGATGCTGGGTGGCTTTAGCATAAGGTGGGCCCACTAAGTGAGTGATTTTTGAGAGGCCCTTGACTGGTGGCTTAAAGAACAGCATTTATTCAATCTATAGACTGTGTAAGATACACGGACCCCAACCAAGGACAACACAAAATACAGGTTAGAAGACTGGGCGTTCCCTTTGCTTGCAGACCCCTGCCAGCCCCTGCCTACAGGCCCTGCCAGCCCCTGCCTGCCCTCAGGGATGTGTGAATGCAGGTGACAAAGATAGTTTGCAGGTTGTTTAGATGTGCAGGTTGCTGCTCAGCAGCCTGGTGTGTACCCTCTGGACAGCATCCATGCATTCCTTTTGGAAAGCAGGCCTCAAAGGGACATAGTGTGTGTATATATATGTGTGTATATATATATATATGTCTGCAATATTTTTTTTTGTCTTTGCAAAAATGGCATTTTTTCCTTGAGCAAGCTAAGCGACCTCCCAAAGCCTGGCCCTTTTTTGGTCCCCCCTGCCATTACAGTAGCCACTGACCACCTCCCACTAGCCCTCCCCGCTTTGTGCCGAACGCCGATAGCAGCTGCTGGGTCCCAAAGGCTGCCTCCCCTTCCCACGGCACTCACTGCCAGTGTGAGCTGACACCGTTGGTGCCAGTCAGCTCGGAGGAGCACTGCTCCCCACACTTCCCACTCCCATCAGTCTGTCACCACTGCCGTGTGGCAGAATTACTGCCTCCTGCTCTCCAGCACATCCGAACACACAAAGAGCTGTGCTGCTGCTGCCAGCGCTCAGCTGCTCTGCGTCTGTGAGAGGGAGGGAGCCTTGGAAAGGTCAGTGCAGGGAAGGAGGGGATGTTGGCTCCTTCCTTTAGGGGCTGTATCCTGGCATCACAGTGAAACCTTGTCCTGCTGGCTGATCCACGTCTGCAGGGACTGCAGCCAGTGAGAGTACCCCATGTCGCAGGGCTTCCCAGGATGGTTTAGCACCATGTGCAGGTCCAAAGAGCCTCCCCTTGCCTGTTCCCCGCCTAGCAAAACCATCCCACATTATGGAAATTGAATTCCTTGATCGGTTGTGGCTCCACTCTGGACCCTTCTCTTGTTTTTATTCCTGGCCCAATTTCACTGCCAGCTTTAGCAGCACAACAGCAGCAGCCGCCACTGCCCTGGCTACAGCAGGATGCTCCCTGGAGCGCTGTTTAATTTATCCCCCACATCCCCCGTGCCCAAGGCAGCCCGAGGCGGGAGCACCGCCACTCTGCCCCCTCCAACCGCGTTAGCCCCGGGCCGATCTCGTCACCCCTGTCACCCATCGCTGACACTAACTCAACTTGCCTGCACTGTTGTAGGGGGCAGATGGACTGTCGGAGCCCGAGGGCATCTCTCTGAAACGCGTGGCTGTGGTGGAAGATTTCTTTGACATCATCTACTCGATGCATGTGGAAAGCTCGTCGGAGCCGGGCAAAGCACCCAAACATGCCGGGCAGAAGAAAACCTACCGAGCGGTGAGAGTCCCCCCTGTGCCCCGGGCAGTGAGGGGGGACTGGAGCGAAGGGGCTGAGGGGCCGTGGGAGTGAGAGTCCTGTGGGGATGAGGACGACAGGGCAGGTAGAAGCAGAGGCACTGGTGGAAGGCAGAGGCGAAGGAGAGCCCCGTGTGCCTGTGTGGGGAGGCGTGAGGAAGGAGGGGTTTAAAGGCAGAGCAGCTGTGCTTGGGGACGGGAAACGGGGCTGCAAACGGGGCTGCAGCGGCAGCACAGCGGCGCGGCTGCTGGGAGAGGAGAGACCCATACAAAGACACTACACGTCTGAGGGGAAAAGAAAGAGAAATCCTCAGTATTAGTGATGAGCGAGGGGATGTTTGCTCAGTCCTCTGCATGCTCCAGGCCATCTGCCTCCCTGTCTCCCTTGGCCAGAGGGAAATGTCTCATGTGGGCTTTGGAGGGCAGGAGCAGCCAGAAAAGGGGACTAGGGCATGACTGCAGCCCCTCTCCTCCTCCTCAGCCTCCCTGGCAGATGCTCCCACCAGCCCATCCTGGGTTTCCTCAGTAACAAAATGGAGGCAGGCACAGAGCTAAGTCTCATCAGGTGCTCTGTGGATGCTGAGAACCAGCTCTATCCATCCTGAAACCACTCTAGTTAGGTCAGGAATAATTTAGCTTGAAGTGTGCTTCTCCAGGGAGCTTGCTGTTTCTCCTGACTCTGCACAGCCCTTCAATGCAAACATTTGGGCTCTCCTTTTACAAGAAGAGCTGTCCAAAACCAAGCTACTCCCTTGATTCCCACAGCCCTAAGGACCAGGTCGCTTAGAGACAGGAGTGGCTGGCTGGCAGCTCGGCTCTCCAGTGTATATGTCATCTTAGAGAGGTCTGTGCAGGCTATCCTGGTCTCTGTGATGATGCCTGAGGTTCTGCAGAGCTCAGTGTGCTGCCAGAGCTAGTGCAGGGCTGGAGTCTGTCCTGACTGTCCTGCCTGCGGATGTCCCTGGTCCAGCCATGCTGTCATGCTGGCAGTGCTGGTGAGACAGCCCAGTGCCCTGCAGCCTCCCACACGTGGTGGGAGCCTCCAGGGAGCAGGACTTTGAACACAGAGCTCGTGGCATCGCTCTGTGCCCTGCGCACTCGACTCCTGCCCCTGAGGCAGAGTGTGGGGCTGGGGGCTGGGGCACACATTGACCCTCCCTGGCCAGGGGCACGTGACCTCTTTATGGTCCAGAGGGGACAGCCCCACCAGCATGACCACAATTCAAAAACTTTCTGCTCGTTTCCCCAGCAGACCACTCCGACCCTCCCCTAATTCCTTCAATTCAGCTCTCTGGAGGACTAATCTGTGCCCTGCACAGCCCCAGGGGAGCAGGCTGGATCCGTCTGTTTTCCCAGGCCTGCTCGCAGCAGTCAGAGAGCTTCACGCTCCACCCCTCATCTCCCTCTTGAGCTGAGATCATCACATTAGCAGTGTGTATCCCCTCCTGACCTGGCAGGACGCTGCTGGCTGGGCTGCCCGGCCTCACTCCTGCCCTCACTCCCCAGAGCACCTTTGCAGCCCGGGCTGGAAGGAGAAATGGTGCAGAGCACACAGCGTGCCTGGCTCGGGTATACAAAGGGATGCTGCTGGATGGCCAGTTAGGAGGCTCCAGGGTCCCCTGTCTCTTTCTTCCAGCTCCCTTTCCCCACCGCTTCTGATTAGAGGCACTGGAGAGTTTGCCCTTGTCCATGACCTCCGGAGGGAGGCAATCAGAAAGGGAGTTTGGATGGGAGATAACTCATCAAGGAAGCTGTCTGCTCTGCAGAGCATCAAATCAGCTGAGAAATAACAACTGTATCACTAAAATTAGCTGAGCATTTGCAGCAGAGACTGTGGGCTTGCTGGAGCAAGAGAGGCAGGGAGACGGCTGAGCCCGGCGGGCAGCGCGCGGGGACAGTTCCCTGCCTGCGCCACGACACCACGGCTGCCACCAGCAATTTTCAGGCCCCTAATTTCAGCATTTCTGTGGGAGTCCTTCATGCTTGTGCATCAATAAATATCGCACAGAGGCAAAGACTGAGCTGGCATCCGCTCGGTCACAAGAGAGCTTGCTGGGGCTGCAGCTAAATAGGAGGAGAATCCCATGAGGACCAGGCACTGCAGCCTCCATTTGAGTGCTGGGACAAGGTCCCCGCCTGAACTTTCCACCCATCTGGCATTCTGTGCATGTGAAAGCCCGGGCTCTGCTGCCGCGCAGTGGAGATGGATGCGGATCCCTCCCACCGCAGCGGCTGGGGCTGCCTTAGCCATGATCCCGCGAACCTTCTGCCCCTGCCCTACTGCTCTGCTTCTAGAGCAGGTTTTTATCCAAGCTGAATATCACCCTTTCCTGTGGGGTAGAAAAAATGCTTGGAATTTAGGTATTTTTTTATTTAATATGTATTTGTATAATTTAGGTATTATTTGTTAACAACATAAGGTGGGAGGATGACACCCACCAGCCAGAGGAGGGGGACTGGGACATCCTGGGCCGCCCTCCCAGCTCAGCCCCGTCACCAGCCCTCACCCACGAGGTGTCTGGTTGCAGCCCCACTTCCCGTCCTGAGCCCCACTTCTGCCGGGCTCGCAGCCCCGAGGACTGGCACAAACAATTGAATTTCTGTCTGCTTTATGACCCCACTTGTAAGAGCTGTGACCCCTGTGGGGGTCACGGCCCCTGGTTTGGGAACGGCCGTGCTAGGACAAGTCACTTAGACCAAACAGGATGGGTGATTAACCGTAGGAACCAGCCCCAAACTAAGAGGTGGGCTCTCCACCTCTTAATGCCTTCCAATTAAGACCAGATGTCTTCCTGGAAGATGTTTTAGGCAAACCACAGGCCACTGGGCTGCAGGAGAACCTGGGTGAACTTGCCTTACTTGTGCTACACAGGTCAGACTCCAAGATTTGATGGTCTTTTATGGCCTTAAAAAAGTCTACATTAAAATTGACTAATTCCTTCTCCAAATAACCTTGATCTTTAGAAATACTGTAAAATTGCTGCTGGCAGGGATTCATCGGAATAATAGGACTGTGGGATTGCCAGGCACCTTCTCTGGGTGCTTAGGTCTGGATCTGGTGTTTTAACTTCAAGCATCCAAGTTTTAAATATTTATCCTTATCTTTTCCTCATCTGTAAAATACAAATATCCCACAAAGGTTCAGGAGACTTAATTCATTACTGTTTGTAAAAATGTTTTCAATTCCCTAGATAAAATATGTCACAGAAGTGCAAAGTATTATTAACAGTAATTGATTGTCATTGTGGGAAAAAGTGACCTGCCCTTAGGAAAGATTAATGGATTCTTCAGGTTACTGGTGTGATGATAATTAACAACGCAAACAGAGCTGACAAGACCTTACTTTTGCATTTGATTCTTGCACATCTGTAGCTTCACTCTTCCCAGACTCCAGGGGGGAACGGGAAGGAGTTTCTGGGAAGATACGGGTATGCAGGGATTCCAAAGGTCTGTTCGGTTGTGTCTTGGTGCCTCTCTGACGCACCAGTTCCCCTCCCAAAGCATTCCCCCATTAACAGCTGCTCTGGGAGCTGATTTTGGGGCCGAAGGGAACTATGTGTGGCTGTGAGCTGTTGATGTCCCCAGTGGGCTGGGCAGGTGAGGTGGGAGGGTCCCCGCACTCCGCTGGCCATTCTCCCTCTCCCAGGACATTTAGCTCTCTTTTGTTTCCCCAGATTGCAGAGACTTATGCTTTCCTCCCGAGAGAGGCTGTGACCAGATTCCTGATGAGTTGCACTGAGTGCCAGAAGAGGATGCATTTCAACTCCAACGGCCTGGAGCCCAAAGGTAAGGGCGAGTGGCTTCTGCCAGCAGAGCTGACACTGCATTTTGTACCAGCGCGGTACCACCGACGGCTGCCAGATACTGCCCCGACCAGGAGATACATATTAGCCTAAGGATTTTCCCAACCCCCGTTATTTTTCATGCACTTTTAGAGCCAAGATGAAAGAATTGCTTAAACCTGCTTTGTCTGTCACTGCTTTCAGCTCAGGGAGCAGAAGCAGCCTGGCTTTCTTTGCCAGCTTCCCCAGTAGGTCAAAAATATCACGGATATGGCTGCAATCAGCCCATAATCATGTGTGGGTGGAAACTTCAACGTCTAAAAAAACCATGATCTAAAGTTTTTCCTTTGAACTGTTAATTTTGTATTGAATGACACGGAATATGTGTGAATGGCTGAAGTTTCTGATAAAGAAGCAATTTACAGTAATTAATAGATAAGCACATGATCCTGGGTTTGATAATGGCAAGTGTTTTGGCAATCACAGTTACATTGTGCCTGTGTACCCACCCAATTAGTGTGGTGGTTGACTCGTTATGGTTCAATGTGCAGCTCTTAGGCCTGAGAGAGAAACAGGGGGAAGATGATGGGATCGGGTTCTCTTCCAGAGGAGGTGGTTAAAGTTTGTGTGTTTGTGTGTTAATGTGTGTTAATGTGTGTTTGTGTGTTAATGTTTGCGTGGGTTTTTTTCTGAATTACAAACTTGTGATCAAGTGCAAAGCATCACACTGATGTTGGTTTCACACAACAAAATCATTTCTTTAAAAAAACCCATAAACAAATCGGGAAGAGTTTGGTCTTTTTCAAATCTGGAAAGGCAAACTGGCTCATTTGGCAGCTCTTATCAAGGAGGGAAGCAGAATTTAAGGAACAAAAGGCCCAACAATAGAACATTTCTTGTATTAAATACTGATTGCCAACTGTTTACTGCTGGGAGCAGAGCTACAGACATCCCAGAGGTTCAGTGTAAGTGGATTACGTGCCAGTTGTCCAAAGGTAGTGACTGAAATGCTTTGTACTCATTACATTTTTTAGAAACTCTCCCAAATAACCCCATGAGACTTTTACTAGCTGAAGCTCCATTACTGCAGCACTTCCCACTCTGCCAGCTAAGGGCCCGATCCCTGTTTTCCAATTATGTCAGGAGAAGTTCTGGCCTTTGGCCTCGCTGGGAGCAAACCTGACCTTCACAGTGATTGCACTGCATCCATCACGGGTGACATTCCAAGCACTGCGGCTGCAGCAGTCGGCTCAGTGGACGGCAAGGACGATGGGATGAGTCAGGCCAACAAGGATGTTGCCTGTTGGCTTCACCCAAACCAGGACACCTTCCAAAATGCCTGGCACTACTAGCTGAGCTGCCAGATCCAGAGCTCAGGGTCCTGTTTCAGGAGGCAGCTGATGAAAAGGGTTGTTTCCTTCATAGAATCACAGAAACTGGTTTGGGTTGGAAGGAACCTTAAAGTTCATCTCATTCCAACGCCCGGCTATGGGCAGGGACATTAAAGAAGACCAAGCTGATCTTCCTTCAGGGGCTCCCACCCACCATCCTGCATCTCCTGTGCTTCTCCCAGCAGCACACACCCATCCCAGTTCAGAGGCAGCTCAGGGAACACCGGGTGCTGGGTATCCTCCCCAGAGCAGTCCTAGCTATGGGAACCATGATCAGGGCTGAGAGCTGGCTGTCCTGAGCAAATTTATAAATTAATATCAATTATTGATTTGTTTTCGTAAAGCTTCTCCCCTTAGCAGTTCTTCTAAAAATATGTCAGTCAGGAAAACAAAGGATCCCACGTGTAAGAAGTCCCACTTACCCACCAGGAATGAAAGGACAGAAGTGCTTTTCTGCTCTGAATAGCACCTAAATAGTGACTAAGTGTATGTGAAAATGCATTGAGTAGATTAGATAAGGTAACTTTTACTGGGGAAGAGTGTCTGATTTCACTAACACTTATTCAGGAACTTATCAGGAGCAAATCACCTAAAAAAACACTGGGGTCGTAGAAGAACCACTGAGGTGCATGCACATGCATACACACATACAAGCATATACAGGTAAAGTTTAACTCGGTAAGATGACAGAATTTGAGTCATTCCCATCTCTTCCTGCTTCTCTTGTCCATGAAACAAATCTCAACACATTTAATTTGTGATCACAAAAATCCCTAATTAAACATATCTGACATCAAACCCTGCAGGGCACCCACATCATTCATAAAAGCAAATTGTCTTGCTCATGGGAAACTTTGAACGTCACTGGACTTCACTGGGATCTCTTTACAGTGTTACTAAATTAGGATTAATTCCAGTGGAGTTAAACAAATGTGGAATTAGGATCAAAACCATTTTACTTTCAACCATCCTGCTTGTTCCATCTGTATGTCCAACATGTGGGGCATGTGATAGAGATAACTGTTTGAAAAATGAGCTAAAGGATTCCAGGAGCTTCCGTAGGATGTAAGGATTGTTCCCGTGGAGCCCCCCAGGCCTTTTAAAACAAAGGTTTTCTTTCTTTTCCAGATAACTTAAAAAAGAGGGGAAAAAAAAGTGTTTGGTTTCTTAGGTTCAAGCCCTTATGTGCTGCAGTTGCACAAATTCACAGTTAATTTTTGGCTGCTAGTGGGATTATTCCAAATTTACATCAGGCTTAAGGCAGAATCTAAGCACCAAAGATCATTTACCTCCCTCTTCTTCCCCACCTGAAGTTGCTGAGCTGCTCCTGTTCAGCCTCATTCATCTCTGCAGCGCTGAGCACTGGAGAGGGGGATGTCAGGAGAGCAACTTATCATCCTCAGAGGTCTGAAACACTCTCCTCATCCATTCCTGTGCTTCAGGAGAGAGTAGCTCTATCTGTGTTACTCTTAGCAAATGCTTTTCTAAACTCTTCTTAAGGACTCAGCCAGCTGAGGGAGGTGGCAGATTGTGTCCCTGGAAGAAGGTCCCCTTGTGCTGGGATTTTTGCATCTTTTCATCACAAAACAACATCCTTGTACAGCAAAATAATGGATTATTTTGGGTGGTTAATATATAGAGGTGTAGAAGTGCTCTTAATTAATCCGTAGGTCAAATCATGACAGAGACTGATGACATACAGCCATACAAAAAAAAAGGAGGAATCAGTTTACAAGGTTCCTAAAAGCTATAGACCTTCATATTTGGGCAAGTCGATGGCCTGAGGGGCTCTGGCTGCCCATTCCTGCATCCACAGCCAGGAATGCTTCAGCTGCGTTCAGGGGTGGACTAGATGGAGCTGGGAAAAAAGCATTATATTGCCATGGACCCAGTCAGTGTCTTGATAGAGAAGATTTGCAAAAACCTTAAGTCACTTACAGCTTCAGGGTCAGGTCATTTCGTAATCAGACATGATAGATCTGGTGTTTCCAGAGGTGTGGAGCATCTTCAGGTCTGCTGAGTTTCTCCGGGATTTTTCGACACTCAGCATTTCTGAGCAGCAGGCCCATTACAGTTGGGATGATGGGTTTTCTGAAGTGCTGTAAAACATTTCGTGAAGGCTCTTTTTCAAGGGGCTGTGTCAGAGGTGCCTGTGAAACCAGTGACCCCGGGAAATGCAAGCCAGCCATGGAGATTCCAAACCAGGAATGGAAACCTCCCACCATCAGCTCACCTTCAGCTCCTGGAAATCCTTCTTCCCTGACCATTGTTGCTTAAGCTTCCTGTCCAAGGGACACCACACATCCTTTCAGCATGTGCTGGAAGGCTGGATTAATTCTCCACACTTGCATCTGCCTGTCCTGAGGACAAAGAAATCTCCCTTGTAGCCAGCAGCCATCCCTGTGGACAACAGCAGCTTTCCTCCTGGGCAAGCCCACTGCATAAGCCTGTAAATTCAGTGTTAGAACAGATCATTCTGGCAGCCTTCATGTCATGCATGGAGA
This sequence comes from Manacus vitellinus, assembly GCF_001715985.3. Lineage (NCBI taxonomy): Eukaryota > Metazoa > Chordata > Aves > Passeriformes > Pipridae > Manacus > Manacus vitellinus. Next base: position 8,851,641 of record NW_021939960.1, on the reverse strand, counting down.
GATCACAGGCTCTGCAGTGCTTGTGGCACAGGTGGCAAATCTTTGAGAACTCAGAGAAATCACTGAGAATTTGCTTTGTGGGGTCTCCCTTGGCCTGGCCACACAGAGTGATCTGCAGGAGTGTCCAAACCCAGAGCCATCCCTAGAGCTCAATTTAATGCAGCCAGAGGAATTAACAGGAACAATTTAAATTAAAGATCTTTAAAATTAAGTTTGTGTTTTAATGAGGATGTTAAAAATAATCTTCATCATCAAATACAGATACTTAATATGTTGCCTTAACGTTAACTCCTACCTGAGGGAATCCCAGCAAAATCATCAAGACTTTGCAATGCTAAAGCAAGCTGCAAATAGATCCTTGTTCATCACCCTCCACATAAATCCCATGTGTATGGAAGCACTTCTGAGGCATAGGCAAGACTCTGCTTCTTCCTCTAGTTTGGGGGACAGTGAAAAATTACACATTATGTGTAGTTTTTTTCCACAGGTGACAGCAATGCTTGTTTTCCTTTTTTTTTTTTTTTCCAAGACAACATCTGTTCTGTAATTATGTTCTTGGTGGGGTCATGTTCTTAGAGGAACCTTCGCTCAGCAGGCAGTGGCTCTCGCCAGGGGTTTGAAGTGCTCCAAGATACACAAGTGTAAAAGTTATGAGAACATGTCACAGGTCCCTCACCTGAGTAAAGTTTTTCCTCTGTTCTTCAGAGAGCGAGCCGCCTTCCTCCTTGGTTTCTGGGATCATTGACTACAACATGCCCCTCACCTCGACTTACCTGAAGCAGATGAAGCTGCGGGTGATGAACTCACAGGAGCAGGTGAGCGGGGCGGCACGAGGGGCACAGAGGGGCTCTGCCCACGCCGAAGGGCTGAACGGAGCAACCGCTCCTGGGCACGTCGGTTTTTGGGAGGATGTTTTTGGGAATGGCCAGTTTGTCCAAGCAGGTCAGGCTCTGGCTGACAGATGGTGCATGGAAGTTGAGGGGCAGCGTGTCCCAGATCTCCTGGCCCAGAGGAAGCAAACCAGGCTGTTTCAGGCTCATGTCAGTGGAGAGAGGCAGAGATGGGGTTGATGCAGTTACTGCTTATGACAGTCTGCTAGTTCTTGAGGCGTATGGTTCTTCTAAGAAATTGTCTTAAAAATAAATATGGCAAATAGGAATTTGTTTCTTTGCCTCCCCCTGCTTGTTTGGGAGCTTTAGCAGAGAGGGTCTGAAGCCCAGACCTTCCTTTGGTGCTCTGGTCCTCTCTTAAACTGCTCAGCAGCTTGAGGGGGTTCAACCACAGGCGCTCAGCTCCCATGTCAAAGTGGGAGATGGCTCCATTGTTTGATGACAGTGTTAAGCCACTGGATTTTGCTTTGGGGATGTATGGGGCACCCTGCCACAGGATTATACCCAGGCTGTGCAATTTTCTGAAGTTCTGCAGCTGCAGAATTAGCTATGGGAACCTCTGTGCACCATGGAAACAGTCTATAAAAAGAAAAGTATGTTTTACTTGCTCCCCACAATCTGCACTGGAAGCCAGTGCTGGATTTTCTTTCCAGCACACTGAAACCTGAACCTGATCTCACACATTGCTGCCAGTGGCAAAAAGTGACAGGGTTTGCATCTGCTGTGGTGGAAAACATTGCTGGGAGCTCGAGCTGTGAAGCTGTGCCCAATGTGGGCTTTTATCCAACGGCTTCCTAAAGGCACATGGGTTAGAGCATCACTGCCAGGGTGTAAAGTGCCAGGTGTGGGTTTGCTGGAGAGATTCCGAGCTCCTCCATTGCTTCCGCTGTGAAACCTTTTTGCTGGAGGACAAAATGGCATCTGGTGGGAAGCATTTCTGTGTCTTGGAGCTTTTTCCTTTGTGCTTGTTGGACACTTGAGTGGGTTTAAGGCTTTGTTTTAGGTTTTGAGAGGTGAAAGGCTGCGATGTGTCAGGTTTTGTACTTGTGGTGGGCTGGGCAGTAGAATAATGAACAGTTTGGGGGGTGACTGGGCTGGGCTGGAGACATGGAGTGGATGGATGTGCCCCTTCATGCCATCTGATGGCTGCTTCAGGACCACTTCTGGATAAACAGGGTTGGGAACTAACATGTTCCAGCCACCTCTGGGTTGTGCAGAGTGTTTGCTGGGTCTCAGTGCCTCTCCTGGCAGAGCAGCACTGGGATGGCAGACCTTGAAATCCTGTTCTTCACCAAGGTCAGAGACTCAGAGGCCATGAAGTCTGGCTGTGCTTTTCAGCATTTGAGGTGGCCGTTTAAAGTTAAGTTTGCTATATACAATAGGATGGTCTGAGTGGTTTGACTTGTCACCATTTATGCATTTTCAACCAGTTCCTCTTGGCTCTGAAGCTGCTAAAGGGAAGTGTGTTGTGAAGCTTCAATAAACTCCTGTACCCAGTTTCTACAGGTAGAAAACTGGCCTTGCAGTTTGATCTTATTCCCAGAATAACAACCCCCCCCAGAAGCTGGCAGGCATCAGTACTGGATCTTGAGTTTTGGAGCTGCCTGCTTAAGGATGCTTGTTTTGAGAGCTTTGGTTGGTAATATAGAGATTTGAGTTTATACCCTGAGTGTTGGTGTAGCAGTTTGCACTGGAACTGTCACTAGATCGATATAACGTGCTGCTAACATGAACGCTCCTGAAGCTTGCAAAGATCGGAGTAGAGGCGTATGTCATGTGGGAACAAAAAGGGACCAGCTGAGGCAACCAGCAGTTGTTGGTTTAGATCATAAATCAAATGGTTTGATGTTATTCCCTGCCTCTAAAGTTTTCCTTCTCCCGCGCTCCTGTCGGTACGTGGTAATGCAGCTTTCGAAGCTTTTCAAGCCGTAGCAGCCGAGGGAAAAAGCCTGTTTGGAAGAAGTAAAATTTGCCATTCAGTGTGTTACTGAAACTGATTCCTGAGAGCAAAATAATAAAAGATCAGTCCTATTGCTCAGACTTCTAAAGCGTTAACGCTTTCCATCATGATGACAGTCTGAAGAGGATGCAGGTGGTTGGACCCGTTGGGGAAAATCCAGCAGGACTTGAGTGCTGTCCATTCCAGTATGGGACACTCCCTGGATTCCCCTGGGGAATCATAGACTCATTTAGGTTGAAAAGATCTCTAAGATCAGCAGTTCCAACTGTTTACCCAGCACTTCCAAGCCCACAACTAAACCTTGTCCCCAGGTGCCACATCTACATGTCTTTTAAACCCCTCTAGGGGTGGTGACTCCACCACTGCCCTGGACAGATTGTTCCAGGGTTGGACAACCCTTTGGGTGAGAAAACTACTTTTTCTAATATCCAACCTAAACCTCCCACGGTGCAACTTGAGTGAAAACAAGTGCCATGCTCCTGAGGCAGCCGTGGCTGGACCTGGATCTGCTAACACAAAGGGTATGTGAAGAAAATGTGTGTATTAGTGCCAATACCAGGGTTAAGTTCCCTCCACAAGCATTCCCCTGCTATTTTTATGCCATCCTTTTTTTTTTTTCTGTAGGATCCTGGCAGTCTGTGTGGAGCATGGGCTGTGCAACACAGGCTGCTGCTCTCCCTTCCCCAGGTTTAGGGTTAGGGTTGCAGAGTTTGGAAGTTGCAGCTTTTGGGGTTCCAGGTGTTTGCCAACTACAAAACCCTTCTAAAGATGATAGAAAAAATTCTGACGTTTCTGCAAATGCAAACCAGGCAGAAAATGCAACCTGCTTTTAAAGTTTGCACTACACAAATATTCCCTGCATGTTTTTTTCTACCAGCGTGTCCTGAATGCTCTCAGCTTGAGTGATGCCACTGTGCCACCTCTCACTAGCATTTGATGGTGATAATAGAAATAAATTAAGCAACGGACTTGTGTTTCACTTGGCTCTGGCCAAAAGCAATTATTTGTATGCAGCAGCACCAGAAGGAACTTGCTTCATTTGGGGTAACAATGAATGAATTTATGCCAAAGTGGCCTTTTAACTTCATTATTCAGGAAAAAAATAGTGTGCATGTAAGTGCAATCTATTAGTGCTGCTAAGCACATCGGTATTAGGGCACCAGTGTCTCCAGAAGGAAGCACAGCCAGAACCTTAGAGAATGCATTTTATCTCTGCTTAGGGACAAAAAACTGTCAGAAGAGAAGCTCTTGTGGTTGCTTACAAAATGAAGAGTTCCTGCAGAATGTTTTTCTATATATTTCTTGGAGTCAGAACATCTGTTCTGTCGTGGTGGAAAACAACAGTGACCCATGTTGCTTATATTGGGTTCACTGGGACATGCAGGAGCTTCTGGGGTGGGAGTCTTCCTTTATCCCCATTTCATACCAGTTCTCACATGTGTGAGAAAAATCAGGCCCCTTACCCTTTCCAGAGTGCCGAATTAGCCCCATTTCAGGGTGTCTACCGAGGCATTAAAGCACTTCTGAACTGCTGACCTTCCCAATCTAGCAGCAAAAAGGAATGAAAAGAAGATATGATATTTATCTGTAATGATCCTTCCACCTCATTTTCAAATGCTAAATATTAGCATTTTTAAATGGTTGGTTATTCCATTGCAGTCATTTTCCAGACAATCTTTCCTGTGTTACTCAGCCCCAGCCTCGTATTTATTTTTCATGCCGCATGGTTGGGCAGGACTTCCACTGGTTACTGGAGGAATAGAAAGATTTTGAGGGAACAAAATGAGAACACTGACATGCCAGGCTCTCTCTCTGCTCCAGAGCTGTTGCTGTTACCTTGGCAGACACAGTCCAGGGCCGAGTAACCGGGTTTAAATGATACTGAAACGTTTTCAAAGATTGCTTCAGCGGCTGCTGGCAGAAGGTCACGCAATCAGTGAATGGCAGGAAGCTGCTCTTGGATGGGAAATAAGAAGAGCGTTTTTCTTGTTGCTATGGCTTTGCTGCACTGACTTGTAAGTGTTTGAGAGGGACAGAGCCTTGTCCTGCACCGTCACACACTCCATCCATCCAGTAAATTCCCTGTAAGCCTGGAGTGTGTGATGGTGCGTGGATGTGAAGTGATTTTCAGAACACAATTTCAAGCAATGTTTTAACCCAGACAGTGGGGTAATCCTGGGAGGGGGGTGGAGGGGTTCAAATCCCACTGGTGTATGAGGAGTTGGCTTTGTCTGGTGCTGGTGAGGATCAAGCCTTTGCAGGATTCAGGAGCTCACGGAGCCTCATGACCAGAGGCTGGTTGGCAATGTGAAGTCTTCCTTCTTCCACTCTCCCTTTCCTCTGGTCCACCCATTACTGTGCTTGCTCACTTCAGCGTCCCAGAGGCTCTGAGAGCAGCTGAAATGCATCTTCTCCTGGCAGCTCATTTGCTTCCTTCTGCTTTGGAGTAATCTTTAGACAATCCTGGGGGTGCAGAAGGCAGGGAAGGGAGCCTGCAGTTGCAGACGAGGACATTTTCAGTCTGTCAGTTCACTAGTAAGAGTTGCAGACTTCTCATTTCACACAGTCCAGAGACCAGGAGCAAATCTCGCAGACCTGGCAGCTGCTGGGTGAGCTCTGGGTCCTGGGTTTAGCTGCCTGAGTGTTTCATGAAGGCATCCTGAAGAAATGCTGTATGTGTTCACAGAGGTGAGGAAGGCAGAAGCATGCAGCCAGTACTTGGAAGGAAGTGGGATGATGTGTTTGTATCACATGAGGATGATAAGGTACTTCCCAGCCCATGAAAGAGGGTGTTAAACATCTCTGTGAATAAATACCTCTAAATCAACCTGACAAGATAGCTCTCATTCAAGAGGCTTTGTCTTGGCTTGGGAAGATTTTTGTTTCCTGCTGTTAATTTTTAAGACGGTTTGGAGCACTAGAGAAGTTCCCTAAATGAACCCTTATGCTCAGGAGGGACCATTGGCCGTAGGCACAAGGAGGCACTGAGTTAGAAAAGAGATTCATCACTGCTCGACGGGCTCGGCAGCACAGCCCTCTAGTGGGGACAGAGCTTCTGCCGCCAGGAGCCGGCTTTGCCTGGGAAACTTCAATTCTGCCCTAAAGGACACAGTTAGTCCAGGCAAAGCCAGGTCCCGCTGTCACAACTAGTGTTTTTTACTGGCAGAGATGGTCTAGCAAAACTTTCATCCTTGGCCTGACGGCTCATGAGATGCAGGAGATCAGGTGACCAACACATTTAGCCTGGGTTCAGACTGGTGTGAATGGGTCGCTTTCAGTGAAGGACAGCTCATTTTTCTTACTGGGATTAACTCTGATGTTCCCAGCTAGTAAAAACTTGGGAGCTTTTATTTCCCACTGTGTGGATCTGTCAATACTTTTCCCACTGTTCCAGGTGAGCTCTGTGTTTGTTCAGTGTGACGTGCACAGCGAGCAAACAGTGTGAGACCGACTGGGGTCGGTCCTGCCACTGCAGCTCTTGTCTTCAAATGATATGTGATGCCAAGGCTCTGAATCTTTGCACTTTCAGGGCTAATCACATTATTTTTTGTAAGAAAGGAGGTGGCATTGCCCGATTCCAGTGGTGCTGGGCACAGTTCACCCCCTTGGACTGCTCAGGTGTATTTAGTTATTGCACATGGTGGTTCCGCTCCGATCTCCTTTCTGGTAGCTGTGCACTGGTGGGGAGAAGCTGGTCCCTTCCCCACTCTCTCTTCACTTCCCTGTGATGTCGAGCAGCTCAATTAAGGTCCTGGAGAAGTGGCTGGAGGATGTTTAGAAGTTTCCCTGGCTCTTGGTTGTCGTGCTGGCAGCAAGACTGCTCTGTGGCAGGGCTGATCCACCCGTGGGGAATTGGGACTGGTCACCCTCCACCATGCACACCTATCCTGATGCCTGTTACCTGATCTGAGAAGCCTTCTAGAGCCAAGCTGCTTGAGCCTGTGTCTGGGGATGCTGAATGAGTAGGGCCAGAATCCCCACTATGTGTCTTTAATTCCTTATTTCTTCCCAGAACATCCCCTGTTTGGTAAGGAGAGCTGCGGCCCATTCCCTGTGTTTTAACCAGGATCACAGGCAGCCGTTTCCAGTAGAACTGGAAACAAGGTTTTGGTTCAGGGCATGTAAAGTGGGGCTGGAAAACATTCCTAGGGGGAAAAGTAAAGATGTCTAGCTCAGGGTGATGAAAGCACTATTCCAGCATCCATGGAGTGGTCTCCTGGATCCAGTTAGATCTATCCTGTACCTGTGGAAAGCTGTGCACACTGGGCTGTTCTGCATCGTCTCCAAGCTCAGGTGCTGACGTGCTGTACGTTGACTTTGATCAAGTCACACAAATGGCTGTTTCTTAATTGCCTTCTCCCTTTAAAAAGGGAATAATACCTTAGAGAGACTTCTGAGGTCTCGCTCACTAATAAAGCTCTTCAAGAGCTCGGATGGCAACTACTTCGAGAGCGCAAACTGTTATTAATGATTTCCGTTATTACGGAAGATGAAGCTGTGTGGTTCAGCTTTTTAACCTTGAATTGTGTGCTTGCTTTTGTTTCTGCTGCTGTTAAACCTGTGTGGCCAGGTTTGCACCTTGCCTGCTTGCACAGACCCCTCAGACCCGCATCAGGGGCCGGGTGTGCTCAGAGGGTGCGGGTGTGTCACCGAGGAGTCAGTTTTGCTCACAAAGATGGGTTCTGCATCACATGGTAGGGCTCGAGAATGGCCAAAAATGGGTTTAGTGGTGGTTCTGTTCATGTTGACTCAATTCTGATTTGGGGGGCCAAGAGGTAAGCTGTGAAGGTCGTCCTCAGTGCATAGAGCAATGCAGACATTGCAGCCAGGGCTGTGGATTTGGGCTGTAGAAAGGAATGTTAGAGGAGATTTGGCCACCATGGACCTATCTCTTCTAACACCCATTCCCTGTCCTCCAGAGGAAGAAAATCCCGCCCACAGAAACAACTCCTTTCCTGCTCCTTTTTTTTGGCAGTGACTGGTGTACCCTGTGAAGTACAGAGTTGTATTTCCTTTCCTTCTCTTGTCTTGGCTCCTGGGAGAAAAAAACCCATCTTTTATTCATGCACATGCCAGGTGCTAACTACTGCTGCTTCTAAGGAAGGAGCGGCCAGGACAATGTGGGATACAACCCTCAGCCCACAATGAATCTGGTCTATAACAAAAGTTTCCCAAATCTTTACTCTCCTTTTTTTCCCCCCTGGCTCTGCTTTGAATGGCAAATAATTTACATTCAGTGTGGATAAAAGCTGTGTCTCCCCCTCATGCCATGCTCTGGGCCCTCCTTTGGTCCCTCCTGCCCCCCTTTCCTTACTGGCCTTGCCCCGGAGAGATTTGCATTTTACTGCTTATTCCTCAACAGGGTTTGATGGTCACAGAGGACCCAGTGCAAGAGGTCCCGTTTGTTATTTAACCTACTTTTCAGAGGCACAAGAACATCAAGTGACTCGCACAAGGTCGCCCATGAGTCAGTGACTCCTCTGGCGTGATGGCCAGACCCTGCAGTCCCTGCTCCCACCACTAGATCCCTGTGCCCACACTCCACAGCACCACAACCATTCAATTAAGCTCCTGCAGCGCCTTAAATGTCGTTTATTCCTGGGTTTGACAGCAGCCGTGGTATTCTTGCGGAGCCTTGCCTTAGGAAATGACAGCGGATGAGGTCAGGGCATCGTTAGTGATGCTCTTGGAAGCATCACTGCCTGGTGCTCTGGCAGGCTGTGTGGTGTGGGTGCTGTCTTAGGCAGGACATGGCTCTTCCCAGGACCTGCAGCTCGGCTCTGGTGGCAATCTGCGAGATCCTGGCTGGACCAGCACACACTGACAGGGAGCCCCGCGTTCTCTGCATGAGCAGATCTATGTCTGTGTGAAGGGGCTTGCAGGGACCAGAGGTAGTGAACACATTGTGAGGAGAGAGGGAAGGAAGCGACTTATAAATAATATATTTGATGTATATTATATATATAATATAATAACAGCAGCACTGGTTTATTATGGTCTGTGTTTTTTTTAAGATGTAATCTCGTAAGGCACTTACCCCTGTTCTGACAACTCGATAAATTATTATTACCAATTCTATATCTAATTGCCAGTTATTTCCCCCTAGACAATTTGAATCCGAAAAATCCCCACTAGAAAGGTGCTTGGCATGCCGTTTCCCAGAGCTTCCCTGGCTCTTTCTGGAGGCAGCCCCTCTTCCGCTGGTGAGCCCCACTTCTGCCAGCCTCGTGACCCCGCGCACTGGCACAAACAATTGCATTGCTGTCGGGCTCATGACCCCACTTGTAACAGCGGTGACCCCCCTTGGGGTCAGGACCCCTCCCCTGCACAGGGAAAAGCTCCTGCCCAGCAGCTCTTGCTGAATGGCTCTTCCTCCCTCGCTGCCTGTGTGGACGCGGCTGTTCCGCACTAAGTTTGCCGATGTGAAATTTAGGTTAATCCATTTCCAAAGTGGATTAGGCTAACCCACACAAAGGCACTTAGTATAAAATAAGAGTGTCCACATGGTGAGGCAGCACGGAATAGTGACTGTGCTTCGAACTCGCATCCTGGCCAGTTTGTGTCCCCTGCGAGCTCTCCAAATGGAGGGGCGGGCACCTCAGTCCCGTGGGATGTGCTCTCCCAAATGGCTTTAAGCCAGTCTAGCTTGAAGCCGAAGGAAGCGCAAGGAGTAAACAAAGCCCAGCAATGGGAAGGGGTTAAAGCCCGCTCCGCTGAGGTCCTCGGCAAGGCTCCTGTTCACCTTAAATGGTCAGGATTTTATTTTAGCTTCAGGGAGGAGCAGCAGCCATGGAGTGGGAAGGGAGTCCTGAACAGGCCCTGGGGGCTCACAGCCTGCTGCCCTCCCAGCCATCCGCTTCCTCCGGAAGGCCCCCAGGGCTCTGCTCTCCCTTCAGCCTCTGGCTCCATGGGTCAGCCTGGAGGAGATGGAAATGCAGCACAGAGTGATGCCCATTTTCACCTCTGGCCTTGGATCTTCCTGAGCCGCCCTTTTCCCTTGTGTGCTTCCCTGGCAGTGAGGTGGTTAATGCTGGAATAGATAACATCATAATTGGCCATCCACACTGACAAGCCATAAACCCCAAACCTGGCAGTTCCCATCCTGGCTCTGGCACCATTTCTGGCACTGGCCTACTGCAGGCTCCACAGGGAACCGCTACACTTGGTTTATTTCATAAAAATTTCCTTTGTAACCATTAAATAGGGAAACATGAGGTGGATTGAGAAGGGGGATGCTGCGATACTGGTGATACTGGTGCCCATCACTGGGATGGGGATCACCATCCCCATCATGGTGATCCCATAGTGGATCAACCACTGACCTGCTGCCCTCGGGGCCCAGCCTGGCAGCAGGTACTAGCCTGGGGGATGCTGGGGCGCAGCATCCCCATCC
>NW_021939960.1:8824243-8839363 GCF_001715985.3 Manacus vitellinus | reverse complement strand
GAAGGGGGAGGGGGAGGAAGGGATGATCCTCCCTTCCTTTTCCATTTGCCGTTTGCCTTTTAAATTAACTCTTTTTGCCGATTTTCGGGAACTGATGAATACTCGGGTTTTGCCGGGTCCCGTAGAAATCAGCAGAAATTGCAGTAAATAAGAACGTAAGTGACCTGACAAAGAGCGCCAGGGATGTTCTCTTTGGTGTGGGAATTGCACACACGAGTAGGCAGCACAGTCACAGCTCACCGCCGCCACAGCCCGCGTACACCCGTGTGCTGTGAGGCTTCCCGGGTCTTTGAAGCAATGACCACCCCAGTATTTGTGGCTGCAGTATCAATCTTTGACCTGGAGCGTTTTATCTTCCATTAGTAAGCCTTTCTCTGTGCTGCACTGGTTAAGTTAGGGTCAAATCTGGTTCAATACCTTCTTGGCATGCTCAGAGGGCTGGGTTTAAACAGTGGCTGAGACGAAGATGAGGCTGCCTTCCTCAGAGAGCTCGTCCCCACGCGCCGCTGCTGCCGTGGGTCATGGCACGAGGTGCTTTTCCCTGGTCAGGTTTAGCAGATCTGGGGGCTGCCTGTGCCGGGCAGGTTGTGCATGGCACCGGCATGGCAGTGGAGCAGCTCCGGGGGCTGGCAGTCACGCGTTGCCTTTTGTTGACTCTAAAAACACGGCTGGTTCTGGTGGGAAGCTGAGCGTGGCTGTGTGCTGAGGAGGTTGCACAGCACACAGCCTCAGTTCCTGCTCCATGGAAGGAAGTCCCATCAGGATAGTAGGCTGTGGCGTGAAAGGACATGTTTTAAAATAAAAGGACTCAAAGAGAGAAAATAAACCGTCCTGAGACTCGGAGCTTGGAATATTAAACGTGAGGCACAGCATGTAAATGATGGGAGAGAGACTTGCAAGGCAGTCCTCGAGAAACTGAGCCTGGCTGTAAAATAAGCAGGTTACCGATAGTCTTGCATATATTTACGAGGTTATAAGAGTAGCCTCCCCCCCTGCCCTGCTCCAGCCTTTGCTATGGGAGGTTGTTCTCCAGGAAGGAGCGCGCTGGTGAAGAAACATTGTCTAGCAATTACAGCCTTGCAGTCCGGAGGGCTTGATTGGGTTCCTGGATCTGCCAGCGACTCCCTGTGTTCTTGGACCAGCCAGGCTGTCAGTACCCGGAGTTTCCAGCTCTATAATAGGAAGAATAGTTTTCTTACTCAGAGCAGAGTTGGGAGGCTCAGTGGACGCGTGCAGGCGTGGTGCTCGAAGATCGTGAATGGAAAGTGGGACAGAAATGTGGAGTGTGAGCCCTACACATGTGAGTGTCTGCCTCTGCTGGGTAGAAAATATTGGCTGCAAGTGTCTGCAGAGCAGCTGTGAATGTTGGACTGTAGATAAGGAGCGGAGCGAGGATTTTGTTTTCCAAATCCTACGCGGTGCTGGGAGCCCTGCTCCGATGTTTGGGTGTGCCCTGTGAGTGCAGCAGCGAGATCCGACTTCCCTTTGCAGAGAGGAGCTGCACGCACACTGCCTGACCCTTGATCGCTCAGTCCCTTGAACACTGGAAACAAAGCGATGGGACTTTACTGCGGGGTGAGGAGATCTCTCCAGAGAGCTGGGAAAGGCAGGAAGGAGGAGGGCGGCAGCAACAGTGCTAGCTTTCTGGGTTTGGCTCTGGGCTGGCTGCTTGGGGCGCCACTGGCACTTCCATCTGTGCCACGAGTGGTGTGGAACTGGGGAAAAGGCGGCAGGTCCTAAGACAGGCACTTCTAATGGATTGCATTCTGTTTTCTAATGAAAGTTTCATTTGAAGTTTGTTTACAGGAAAGAAGAAATTAGCAGAGAGAATTCTCCTGAGAACCCAGAGAGGAAAAAGAATGAGCTGCCTGACTTGCAAGCCAAAAGAGGGTGGAAGGGTAGATTAGATTTACCGTATTGCTCCGAGTCGTGGCTGTTGCTGCTGTTGAGAAGCGGTTCCTTGTTTGGCTGGGTGGGGAGCCCGCTTTGAGGCTCAGCCTTCAGCCAGATTACTGGCATTCAGGGAGGTTCAGAGCTCCCACCCAGCCAGAAATTTTGATCCTGCTCTGGTGTCCTGTGGTTTGAGGCTGGATGTGTACTGTGCTGTGCTGTGCTGCTGTCCCCCCGCTCCAGCCCACTGACACAGGGCTGCTCCTGGGCTGTGGCTGGGCAGCCAGTGCTCTGGGCGCTGCTGCCAGGGCCTCCCTCCCTGGGATTGTCCCTGGTATGTGAGGAGGCAGTGCCAGCAGTTGGCAGGCAGCACTAGGAGGTCATAATGCTCAGCCTTTGGTCTCTGAGGGGTGTCCTAAGGAGGGATCTTGCTGGTGGCCTCTGGTGTCCCAACGAGCAGCGTGGGATGCAGCAGAGGGGCAGTGGAGGATGCCAGAGCTGGGGTGACAGGGGAGGACACAGCCACACTCAAGGTCGAGGCCTTTCTCTTTCTCAGGGAGGAGGCACAAAGGTGTAAGCAGCTCCTGAGGCACCACGGTGTGGGCAGAGCAGGGGCTCTGCTCCAAGGCAGCAGGCAGCGGACGCTGTTGACAGTTCTGCCGGCTTTGGTCATTTCCTGCTGCCATGAAGGATTCACCTGCTGCCACCTGTATTCCCTTGGGATGGGCTGTGTCGTGGGAGCTGTGTGATACCGGGAAGTCTGTCCTGTTGGTGTTTTGGCCAAGGGTATTAGTGCTGGAAAGCAGAAAGCTCTGGTGGAAAGCAGGGGGTGACTTTCTGTTGGTGGCTGGATCCTGGACTAGTGAATGTGTGACAGCCTTGTTTAACTTGAGTCATTTATAGCTTATCAGTTTCTGGTTTGATAGCCAGAGTATTTCTAATAATAGGCGAATGTTATTGAGCCTTGAGAGAATTGTACACATTTATAAAGCACTTTACATCACATGTGCATGCGAGGCATCCTTCGTGTCACTGCTTTTCCCTCTGTGTGAGTGCACAGAGAGTGTGATGCTTCCCAGGCTGTGTTTTGGGTGCTGTGGCTGGGTGTCCTCTGCAGCTGAGCATGAACCACCCGAAAACATCGTGGGTCACTCCCAGGGCTCCTCCTCCTCACCGGACAGGTGAGAGACTGTGGGCAGCAAGGACCTTGGCATTTGCATTTGTCTCTTAAGCCTGACACTAATCTTGAGTAAGCCTTGTGAAGAAGGCCAGATATTAGGGTGGCTACCTCCCTGCAAATGCTTACAATAAAGAGACTATTTATAGTTTGCAACAGGGAGACCTTTCCAGTTCTGTTCCTGTACGTACAAGATGGAGTTTCTGGAGAGGTAGGGTTGCTTTGTGGCTGGTGTGGCAGTGCAGCTGTGCTGAGCCGGGGATGCCATGCCTGTCCCTGCCTCCTGCCCTCCTGCTCAGCCTCACCTGGGCACAGGGGGCTGCACGGGGGCACTGGCAGGTCTGGGGTCAGGGTGTCCCCGTGGCAGGCATGCTTGGGGCTGCTGAGCTCTGTCCATCCGTCCGTCAGTCCGTCCCTTGGTGCGTGCAGGGTTTCAAAAGCTGTAAATTCCAGGAAACTCCCCGGGAGGCACATGGAGGGAGCGGGCTGGGGGCGGCGCGAGCCCTGAGCCAGCAGATGTGTCTGCAGGGACAAGGAGCTGGGAGGAAAAGCACAAACCTGTCTCTAAAGACATTTGTTTGTTCACAATAAAAACTATCAGCCAGCAGCGGCCAGACAGGGCTGTTTTTATGAGGCACAGGCGTAGGTTGGAGGGGTGCTGCCAGTTGCTGCTTACACAGAAGGGGAGCGGGGATTGTATTTTATCTCAGGACCAGGGGGAGGGAAAAAAAAATAAGAGCAGAGAGTTTACAAGCCTTTGAAATGTTTCAATCAAAGGAAAGCGGAGTTGAAAGCGGTTCTGGAAACATTTTTGGTGTTCCCCTGCACCCCAGGGCTCTGGATGTGGGCTGTGCCCCTGGCTTTGGGAGGGGAGCAGGGAGAGGAAGGGAGATAAAGGGATCACCAGCAGGACCATGTCCATACGGGAAAATGTATCTGCTTCCTCCCAAGCTGTGTGTTGGGAGAGTTCAGCCCGGGGAGGTCCCGCAGCCCCTCCTCTCATTCAGGATCTCAGTGCTGCCTTTATGATGATGGTTTTGAAATCCTGTGGCTGACCTTTCCGGCGCTGGAAGCGATCCAAGGGCTGTGTCTTGAAGTACTGTAAAGGTTAGTGAGAAGGGAGAGAGGGAGAGAGAAAATGTCCTTTCAGCTGCAGGAGTGGGAGAGAGGAATGTCGTCTATGCCCTTGCTGGGAAGCAGGAGTCTGGCTGGGGTCCCCCAGCCTCAGCTGGGGTGTCCTTGCCTCATGGGGGACTTCACTCCTCCAGCCCCTTCCCAAGGTGTGTGCTGTCATTTTTGATGAGGGTACAGGGGCAATACCCTTCCACAGAGGGCTGGAGGAGCAGCTCCTTGGTGCTGGGTTCCGGGAGCCTCCTCTGCAGCATCAGGCAGTGCAGGTCTATAGGGATCCATACCTGTGTCCAGGTCTGCCACAGCATCCTCTCTTGCTGCTGCCAGTCCCCCGGTGATTCCTCTTGCAGCAGATTATTTGATCTCAAAAAAGTCCAAGATGTTTTATGGAGCCATTTCTCGCCCATCCTCAGCTCCCCCACGCCACTGCCTCACCGGGAGCACGCTAGGGTGGATGGAGATTAAAGGGTAAACTCCAGGGCTCAGCCATCCGCTCCTACAGGATGTGAGCTCTTTCTAATTGTCCTCAATTAGAGACAGTGCCATTGCTCAGGCAAGTCTTCAGGCAGGAAGCAGAGCCCTGGTCCCTGCTGGGGCAGCCACCTCACCCTGCACAGGGAAGGGCCACTCGCTGTGGTCTTGGGGCCAGCAAGCCTTCTCAGGGGACAGGAGCTGCCCAAGGAATTGTTTTTAGGAAGGAGTGTGCTGAGGAGATGTTAAAGCCAGAGAAAGGAGGAAAGGAAATAGCTCAATGAGTTAACCCTTTCCTGCTTGTCTCCAGGATGAGACGTCGGTGAGCAGCGAGGACTTTGATATGAACGACTCCACATGGATCTCAGCTGACCAGCACCTGAACTCCAGCCTGAGCCCCAGCCAGGACGAGAGCATGCGCAGCCCGCAGAACCTGCACGGCCACGAGGACGGTGAGTGCCCCGGCGGGCGGGAAGCACTCTGTGCCTCTGCCACAGGATGTTTTTGTGGCTTATTAAACATTAACCAGTCCTTTCTGATCAAGTGTCCCACCTGTGGGATGGATTTCATATCAGCTCAGGCTTTGAAGCAGCTCCCAGTCCTTCCCATTTAGCCTCTGGGTTCCTGCTCAGCCAGGGCTCTGTCCAGCTCAGAGCTGATGGTCCTGTGCCCAGACCTGTCTCCCAGCTCCTCCAGAAAGAAATCGTCAAATCCCCTCCTAAGGCATCGGGTTTTAGTTCCCCAAGTCCTCTCACCAGGTGATGAGGAAAACCCTTTTAGTTCTGAATGCACAGAGGATGCCAAGGCTTTGCAGCACAAGTCACAGCTTTCTGTGCTTGAAAAGTTGCATCTTCAACAGGTGTTGGATCCCCCAGGCAAGAAGTTGTGAATAATCTGCAACACCTAATAGCAGTGGTTCGAGGGGTGATTTGTGGGTGTCTCCTCCCTCAGGGCAGGCGGTTGGAAGGGCTGAAGGCAGCACACATGGGCTGGGTGGGAGGAAGAGTTTGGTGAAGAGAGGTGGTGTGTTGCATCTGTGAAACATGCAGGTTGAAAATAAAAGAGCAAGTAAATAAGTGGTAGAAGTACAAGTTCAGGTCAGAGTTCGTCTCTGTGATGCTTGGGAGGATTCGGTGGTTGGACTGTTACCGGCTTTTGCTCTGGAGGTTGAATCCCTCATTGTCCCCAGCCTGGCTGCTGCTGGGGGAGCGGGAAGGGAGCAGAGGAATTGAGGGACAACCCAGGCTGGGTCAGTGCTGCTTAAAGAAAGGGGACTGGAAAACCACCCCAGAGGAAAGAAAGGGCTTTTGTGCTGGCAAATCTCCATGGGGTGGCTTTTAGCTGGTTGTGTGGCCAGTGGCAGGGACAGCAGGGATGGTAGTGACAGCAGGGACGCTGCTCTCTTCACTCCAGTGCATTGTGGCACTTCAGTTTCCATTGCAAATCTGCTGTTTTGGGAAACTGCTGGTTTTCTCTAAGCAGCCCCAGTGCTGGAGGCAGGCAGGCTTGGTGAGGATGTGAAACCTGCCTGCGCGGCACCACGTCCCGGCCGTGGGATGGGCAGGGGCACTTCTGCTTGCCCGGGGGCCCCAGTGGGGCTGTGCCACGACAGGAGGAAGGGCATTTTGGTGGTGACACATCAAAAGCTCCTGGCTCTTTGGGGCCAGGCTGCACCCTCTGCCCCGACGACCCCGGTCTCTCATCCCCACGGCCTGGCCGGGTGTCTCCGTACCCCCTGAACTTTGCCATTCTCCCACCGGGACATTTTGGGCTTGTGACTTACCCCCTCACCACTGAATTCCCAAGTCTCATTTACAATCTGGAATGACACAGTTTTGATCCCTTTGCTGAACACTGTAATTCAACAGGACAGTAATTTAATAAGGGACTCACGTATTTAGGCAAATCAAGATGTTCTAGCTAAAGCTAAATCCTTCCTCTCTCTCTCTGCCCTCTTAGGAATTGCTTCCAATTTTTCATGCCCTGTGGTTTTCCTTCAGAAGCAGGTGTCCTCTTTGGGGCTTTTCTTGGCTCCTTTAATTTCTTTTGTAAGAGTCAGTGATGAGCAATAAAGCACAAATAGTCCCTTTCTGTGAGGAATACAAGTGTCCCAGGCTGTGCCCGGCGTTGGCAGAGGCTGAACCAGGTAGACTTTGGTGGATCAGAAGTGATGGAGTTGAAAAGTAAGCAAGCCTAGCCCAGGGTTATGAATGAGACCCATCCAGAAAAAGATGGAGATTGGGATTTTCGTCAGGCTGCCGTACTTCAGGGGCATTTTATGGACTGAGAGGAGGTTTTTGTACCTGTGGTGAATGTCTGTGGTCTGTATTGGAGCTCTAAATACAGGCTAATGCCACCTCATGTCAGTCCCTCTGCCAAACCAATGCTCCCACTCAGGACTGAAGCACGCATGAGACTGGGAAGAGAAGAGGGACAGTGGAGCTGGAACAACCCAGGAGGGCAGTGGGTAGTTAGAGGAGAGGAGCATGGAGCAGAGAAGGAGTATGGAGCAGAGTAGCATGTCGTGAGAGGAAAAGCAAATTGCTGGTGTGAGGAAGGGAATGTGCATGAATCAAAGTG
Source organism: Manacus vitellinus (assembly GCF_001715985.3). Taxonomy (NCBI): domain Eukaryota; kingdom Metazoa; phylum Chordata; class Aves; order Passeriformes; family Pipridae; genus Manacus; species Manacus vitellinus. The sequence continues at coordinate 8,832,114 of NW_021939960.1, read as the reverse complement.
TCGACCACTCTTCAGTTTCCTCTTCTCTTGACCTATGAAAGCTCTTTTTATTTTGGAAGCTAATGTGTTTTCTGAGTTCACACAAGCTTAGTAAGGCTGTGCAAAAAATGTGAGTAACCAGCCCACATGAGCTTGCGTGCTCCTCGGAGCCCAGCTGGCCAAGGTGCCTGTGCAGGGTGCTCACACTGGGGCAGCCCAAGTACTCCCAAGCTGGAAGTTTGTCCACATCTCCTGTGCTCAGCTGTCCACTGTGCTGTGCAGCAGCCCTGCAGAGCTCCAGCTGGTGCCACAGTGAGCCCCACACGTCCCCTGCAGCCAGGCTGGGCTCAGCTCCGGGTGTCCTGGCGCTGCAGAGGGGTCTGGTTGCCCACCACGTCCTTCAGTTGGAAGCTCGTTCAGGACTGGGTACTCTCCTCCCTCAGGAAAACCTTCTGAGTTACTAAATTGCTCCTGCCTGCTGCTGTCTGATGGGTGGGATGCTTGGAGTGTGTCTTCTGTGAAAGGCTTCCTAAAGTATAAAGTTTTAATGAACAGTTGCCTGGTAGGAGAGCAGTATCGTCTGACACGCTTGTGAAAAAAGTCTTTTTTAAAGGACCTAAGCACAAGCTCCAGGTCCTTCTGAGGCCTGGGAGTAGCAAGTGCTCTCCTATGATGTAGAGCAGAGTGGTATGAAATCCAGAGAAGTGGGAGAGCAGGAAATTGTCCTCCCATGCTTTGACACACAGGTACCTGCTAAATCTTCAGAGACCTAAAAGCAGCTGGAGCAAAAGCCAGCACCTTCTTTGCTCTCGGTGCCCAGAAGCCTTGGCCCAGTACAGCCGTGCTGCAACCAGTGTCAGCCCCAGAACTGTAGGGTGAGCAAATTACACCTGAAGACTTTGGGGGGTTGGGGGCAGAACAGGGACTGTCAGGAGAGCTTTGGCAGCAGAACCGGGGTTCCTGCTGGGTCGGTGGGCACGTGGTGGGACGTAGGACACACCAGCTGGCTCTGAGCAGCACACACTCGCTCCTTCCATTTTCCTTTGTTACTCATCCTGCGGGCCCCAGCACGGAAAACGTGAAGCTCCCAGCAACATCCCTTCCCAGTCGGATGTTGCTCACAGCGTACGTGCCCACAGGAAGCCGGCGGCTGCCCAAAGCGACAGCAAGATCAACACGAACTCTGCTGCTGGAGCGGAGCTATTGTGCCGGACATCCTGGAGGGACACATCTGTGGAAGCCAGCACACACTGGGAGCAAAGGGACCCTGAATGCTGCGCCGTCCCACTGTCGGTGCCTGTCACCATCCCCACTCCCAGTGCTTGGCCCTGTGTCGATGCAGCAGTTCAAGCTGAACTCTGTCCATCTCCAAAGCCTGCTTCCACAGGCAAGCACTGCACTACAAATCTCCCAGTTTGGTCTGGTGTGTGGGCTGAGCGGGGTATCCCCCCACAGGGGTGCTGGGGTATCCTGCCATGGTGCTGCTGTGACTTGCTGGCAAGGGCAGTGCCCTTGAAAGTAAAGCAGGCGACAGACCCTAAATCCCAGTGGCAAAGTGCTTGGACTCATGTAGAAGATTCTCTGTCTTGCCCTCTAATAGGATGCATCTTGCCTTGTTCCTGGCCATACATCCTGCTCCATCGCCAGGAGCAGCACTCGGCCCACAGACAGGGCTTGCTGCTCCCCAGCCCATCCTGCCTCATGCTTCTGAAGAGTAGGGAAAGCTCCTGGGTGTAAGATGTTCTTTCCCTATGTGGGGGACATGGAATTGCTTCCTGGCACCATGATGGACAGATCCCCTTTGGCTCAGATCCCTAAGTGCAGTCCTCACTTGACTGGCAGCATCCCCACTGAGCCAGTTCTGCCCGGAACAGCAGTGGCTAATCCAGACCTTGGAGAAAGGACTTTCTTAACCTACTTAACTGTGAAGGCACACGCTTCTCGGGGGCATCCCTTGAGGCAGCTGGTTGGGAAGGCTTCTGGGTGTTGGGGGCATCCCTCAGGAGTGCTCCAAGGAGGGACCTCAAGGACATGCAGGCAAGCATTATTTCAGGACACTGTCCCAGGGACAGGTAGGGCCTGTCCCTCCTTTGGACACCCTGCCCTGGGATGGCAGGGGCAGCATCAAGTCATCCCCAGCAAGCAAAGCAGTGTCTCTCCTGGTATGGCACGTGTCTCCTGCAGCTCTGGGTCGCATCGGTGTTATTGATGAGATGCCCACGGTGTGCTGCACATCACCAGCTTCCCTGAGCTGCTGGCCTAGCAGAGCACTTTCCAAGGAGGACCAGCCTCTTGCCAAGTGCTGACCAAAAGCCAGGCTCTGTCCCCAGGGCAGCCATGATGTCCTGCTCCACAGCTGCACCTCTGACGGCTGTCACCCGGCCATGGGGCGATGGCTGTGCCCTAACAAGGTCACTCATTGCAGTGGCATTGGGTCTTGTGCAGCTCCCAGTTCCCCTCTGCTGCTGGGGCTTTCCTCAGCCAGCCCATCCCTGCTCCAGGTGAACACAAACACCGTTTGCCAGCCACAGGGGAAGCCCAGCAGACCACAGGCAGCCATCTGGCAGGCAGACCACAGGAACCGGCCTGCAAGCCCCAAAATACTTGTTTAGCCCAGATTGCAAAACTCTCACTGTTTTCAGGGTTTCTTGCACCACTGTTGGGTTTTGTCCACCCGAAGCCCAAGCTCAGAGCCTAAACAAGACTAGGACCAGCAGCCAGGTTTTACTACAACTGAATCTTATTTTCCTTAGGGATCTATTTCCTCTTCCCCAAGGTGTCCCTACACCATGCTGTCCCTGCAGCAGGAGTCAGCAAGCATGTCCCTGCCTCGCCTGAGTGGTTTGGGCTGGTGACTCTGTTCCCGTCACATCTTCCAGGGGCATCTGCTCCTCCCAAGCGAAGGCCCTGGCCTGTGATAAACACCCTCCTTTCGGCATCCTTTGAAGGCTGTCCTTCCCTGCTGCCAGGCTGGGGAGTGCAGCAAGGACACTGCGAGGCCGCAGTGGCTTTGCCAGCCTGGCGCACTGTGCAGACGCTGCCGAGCCTGTTGGTTCATCCTGCTGGTGCACGGAGCAGAGTTAGGGGGGTCTCTTCCTTGGTCTGGAGCAGAGAGGATCATCGGGCTGCGAGCAGCCAGCACTGCCTGTGCCCCCAGTTCCTCCCCAGATTGAGTACCCTCAACTGAAAGGGGAAGCAGAGATGGCAGGGTGAGCTCCACAGAGCTTGGGGACAGTCCCCAAAGGGCTAGGGGTGAACAGCAGGGTCTCTCTGGTGGCAGGTCTGTGCTGGAGGCTCCAGCTCGGTGCGAATCCGGCCAAAGCCACCAAACCCGTTTGTTTGGCGCGGGGAGAGGCAGAGCCCAGGCAGCACAGGGCTGTGGCATGTCCCCTCCCTGCAGTGGGATCCGGGTGGCTGCCAGTGGCAGTGACAAGGAGAGTCTTGGTCTGTGCCACCTCCTTCCTCACTGCGGACAAGGGCCAGCTCCTGGCTCAAGCACTCCTCCAGCAGCGTGGTGGGAGGGACAGGGGCTGGGAGAAGGGAAAACAGAGGGACAGAGCGTGTTTGTGACAAGGCTGCTCTGTGCAGTGGGAGCTGACGAGCTTTGGTGCATGGGAGAATGTCCAGCACAGGCCCGGGGCAGTGAGGTCCCAGTGCTGGAGGGAGCTGCTCCCTCGGGCAGGGCAGTGGAGCCGGGGGGAGACGGCACCGGGGGGCACCTTTCATGGCAAGGGACGGGGAGGCGGCCGCACAGCGCTGCCTTGTCCGGCCAGGCTTGCCTGCAGACGCGCATTGTGTCCGGCCGTGCCAGATGTCTGGCTTACCAAGGGCTCTGGTCGAGGGAGCAACCCAGGGAGGGAGTGTGGAGGGTGGACACTTTGTCTGGGACATAACAAGGTTTGCGTTAGCGAAGGAAGACAGGAAATAGAGCGTCTTAACTGGACCTTGGCCAGCCCCAGCGCACCGCGGCCCTCAGCCACGTTGCTTTTTTCTTCCTTGTGCGTCTTGGAGGCAAATGCTGGGCAGGACCTGGAGTAAACGGGCTCCGTGCTCTGGCCACGTGAATGGTGTGGGCCCAGGGCCTCTCCTGCCGCTCACCTCCCGGTTATGGTGGGCCTTGCTTACCCCTCACAAGTGTGGCGCTAACGCCTGGCCGTGGCCCCCCCACAGGGCCCCTGTTCCCACTCGGTCTCTCTAATTTGTATTAAGTATCCCTTCCTCGCGGGCTTTCCTCCTCCCCTTCTTCCCCCTTCTCGTCTCTTTTGTGAGTGAATAATTTATGGCACTTTTCATCTTCCTGGCTGTTGTTCCAGGCGGGCGGCAGTGGGATGCTCTGTGCCCTCCTGATGGCCGCTCCCAGGCTGGTTGTATGGCACCATCCCGTGCCGGTGCCACAGTGGGCTCCCCCCCAGGAGCCATGGGGGGACTCACGTGGGAGCAGAACCCCTGCCATCACCCATGGGGGCAGAACAGGCAGGGCCGTGGGTGGCAGATCCGTGGCAGTCCCGGGGGGACCAGGGGTCCCTGGTGGGATGTGGAAAGGCAGGTGGGCAGCAGTGAAGGAGGGCCACCCCAGGGCCAACTGGGGGTCCCACGGCAATGGGGCGTGGGCAGGGTTGGGCAGCCCCTGTCCCACCGCGTGGTGCAGGGCTGTGGCGAGGTTTCCGTGGGCCGCTGGCTCTTACATAAGCTCATTGTTTCCTGAGTCAAAAGAGGTTTTGTCTCCGCTCTGGAGATGTGACAGGAGGAGGAACAATTTGCCCCATTCATCTTTAACTCTGCTCTGGAGAGCGGTGTGGTGGCCTGCGCCGGCAGAGACGTTAAACCCAACCACTTCCCCGCCGTAAAATCTCCCGGGGAGCAGGTGTTGGAAATCGCCCCTTCCCCTCCTGATCTCCTCAAATCCAGCGCCACAGAAATCAAGGATAATCCAACAGCCTCTTCAAAATGAAAACGCTGAGCCCTGATTAATTCATTTAATAAGTGACTGATCTCCTCCTCCCCCAGCACCGCGGCCCAAGGAGCCATTTTGCTTCTTGCTCTCCTGGGCTGATGCCGGGGAGATGCCGGGGCTGCAGCAGAGGCACGAGGCTGGTACCCTGTGACCTCCTTGCCAGCCTGGCTATGTGCCTTGTCATGGCCTGGCCTCTGCAGTGGGGCTGAGAAGGGCAGTGCTCTGTGGGCTGTGGGACCAGTGGCCTCCATTGGACTCTGCGGGCTCACTGGCCTCACCCACACGGTGCCAGGGTCTGCTCCACCTCCCATCCAGCCCACGGAGCCCTGGCTCGAGGGGATTAAACAGGAGAACGAAATACTCCGTTTTCCAACCGAAAGATCAAACCGGTTAGAAGTGACATTGTTTTTGCAGTTCCATCTGCTTCAATTAGGGCACGGGGGTGGAGCAGGGGGGCTCCCAATTATCCTCATTAGAGGGGCTCCTCGTGCAGCCAAGCTCCAGCCGTGAGCAGGGAGCTCACCAGGCTCGTGCTGGTTGATAATGAATATATTCATGGCTGCACAGCCTGGCCTTGCTCGCCTGCTGCTGCCGGAGCCCTGCTCCTGACATGTGCTTTGGGCACTGCTGGGAGATGCGGAAAACCTCTCCAAGCTCAGGAGCTTGGCGGGTTTTACTGAAAGAGAGCGTGGCCAGCCTGGCCCCATCGCTGCTCAGCACCCTGCCATAGCAGTTCAGGAGCCTAAACCTGATTCTTGCACTCCAGATGGGAGCACTCCTGCTCCCTCTCGCCAGGTCCTGCTTTGCTGAGAGGTGTCCCAGCTCCTCTCAGGGCTGGCTGTGGGCTGGAGATACCCCAGCAAAGCTGCCCAGGGAGCAGCACTGTCCCCGTCTCTGTCCGTGTCCCTGTCCCTGTCCCATCTGCTCCAACCAAGAGAATGCAGCTCCCTCCCAAGCTCATCTGTTTTCAAGCTGGCTGAGGCCAGTCCCGCTCAGACCCAAGCACTCACCAGTCTGAATTTGTGGCCATTTCTCTGCTCACAATACTGAGATTAACCCCCACTTTGTGTGCAGAGCTTCTGGGAGAGCATAAAGCATAAAAATGTGAAAATAAGAAAATATCTGTAGCCCATGGGTTTACAAACCTCATTATTTACGTACGTCCATCCTTGGTATAAACTAAATTGTTCTTTTAGTAGGTGCTGGTCACTGATATTAAATTCCCATTTCATTTTCTTATCCCACCTGGCAGGTTCCTAGAGACACCTTCCTCTTTGTTTGCAATATTTTTTGCCGGTAGCAAACCCAGGGTTCATAAATGCAGCAGCGTCGGGCAGAAACCTGATGTGCAGCTGCTGTGTGTGCTCTGTGCAACACAAAAGAAAACCTGAGATGTAGAGAAATTGGGGCTGTCCAGACGTCACCCCCAGGATCCCACCTGATGTCAGCAGCCGGGGATGGGGGGCAGAGCTGGGGGGCTGTGGGGAGGCTGGATGTGGGTGGGCAAGGGCAGAGCAGGATGGTCAGGGAGGAGTGGGGGTGCTTAAGGCATAATAAGGATGCCCAGGGCAGGTTGGGGTTGTTCGAGGTAGGTTGGGAATGTCCAGGATAGATTGGGGCTGCTCAGGGCAGGTTGAAGATGTTCTCATCCCTGCAGGGGTGCCCAGAGGAGGTTGGGGATGCCCAGGATGCCCAGGTTTGGGGATGTGCAGGGCAGGTTTGGGGATGCCCAGGGCAAGTTGGGAATGCCCAGGGCATCTGCTTATTCTTCTCCCAGGTGATGTCTCTCCAGGTACCCTTGCCTGGCAGGGGTTTTGTCACATGGCAGGCCCCTGGCTCCACTGGTGCAGGCAGCGAGGGGGTTGCTGAGGAGCTGTGGGAGGTCCCTGCCCTCGGCCTGGTCGCGGTGCCGATTGGCCCTGTGGTGCAGCGCTGTTGCTGTGGCTGTGCCCGGGCTGATGGCAGGGCCCTGCCTGCAGCTCGTGCCTCCGCGCAAGGGAGTAATTCTCCTTAATCCTTCTGAGAGGCATCGCTGGATGAGACTGGAGCCTCCCTCTGGGAGCCCCATCTCCCCTGGCGCAGAGAACAGAGCTGGGGGAGGGACGGCCGCCATCCTGGGCAGGGAGGCCTCTGTGCCCCCAGCCACCTGCCCTCTGCTGCTGGGGCCAGAGCCAAGCCAGCAATGCTCCTGCACCCGTGCCAAGGGACAGCAAAACCCGTGGGGGCTCAGAGCACCAGACCAGTGCTCTGGGACAGGAGGGTGTGGGGGCAGGAGGTGGCAGTGCCCCCAAATTCCTGCCCCTCCAGATACAGCTGAGCCAGCAGCAGGAGTGCATGGGGCCATGGTCTGGGATGCAGCCACCCACTGCAGCCCCACCGCCACATCACGGGGAGAGGAGACCAGAGCTCCTCTTGAGGGCTTGGCTTGGAGGGTGCCCCTGGATAGTGCTGGCTGCTGAGCCCCTCCAGAGCCCCACATTCCCTGGCATGCAGTGTCCTGGCCCAGAGCAAGGACTTCTGCCAGGAGCCAGCCCTGTGGTGGGGAGGGTGACGCCTGCTGCTGGCCCAGAGCACCCGGCACATAAACACCACCCCGGGGATTAGGTCAGCTCTGGTCATCGCTCAGACGAATAAGTGGATCAGTGCAAGGGAAAGGAGGGGGAGGGAGCTCTGCTGAGCGGGGAGCTCCAGTGGGGACCTTCTAATTTAGGGGCTCGTGGGGCCAGGAGCCGCCTTGGCGCAGGCGCGAGGCAGGGCAGTGAGCACTGGCGCCCGTGGCAGGGCGGCTGGGGACACGCGGCGGCAACCCCGGCCGGCCCCACGGTCGGCTCCGATGCCCGAGTGTCCTCAAATCTGTTTATTTTAAGGGATACAAAGTCCTGGGCTGCCACAGGGTCACCGCAGCACTCGCCCAGCCTCGCAGTAAAGTTTCCTGCAG